>NC_056741.1:808561817-808656817 GCF_019279795.1 Protopterus annectens | reverse complement strand
TCAAATTACACTGTGATTAATCCAGCAATAAAGGACAGTCGTGTGAAAATCTTGTAACAGGTGCAAGGACAGTCGTGTGAAAATCTTGTAACAGGTGCAATAACTATGTGAATGTGACATGTTTTGGTGGGCAGTGCCTTTACTTCTTCTAAACAAGGCAGATATTAAAATGCAGCATAGGAAAAATGAATCAGTGATATAAGTGTATTAGTTGGTAATAGTTGCTGTATCCATAAGTAAGCACGCTAATGATAGAAGTGACACACTAGAAGGGTTTCACACAGAAGGTTTAAAGATACATATAGATGACATTGGGAGTAACTGAGATCGACAGGGTATGGGATATGGGGTTCCTATCAGTTCGTCGAAACTTCAGCAGTACAAACACCATATGTTCAAACTGTGCAGTTCGAGAAATGATTATCATGAAGCTGCGGAACACCAAATTATTTCCTAGGGAAAGAATTTGGTGGGACATTTCTGTGGTTTTGCTAATTTCAGCACTGTGGTGGAAAGTTACGGGCCGGGTTCAGGTAAGTGTGCGACTGTGCGGACATTAGGGTTAGGGCATGGGTTAGGTGAGTTAGGGTTAGGGTACGGGTGAGGTGGGTGTGCAATAGCGACAGACCTTAGGGTTGGGGTGGGATAGGTGAGTTAGGGTTAGGGCGTGTGTCAGGTGAGTGTGCGATAGTGACGGACTTAAGGGTTAGGGTTTGGGTTAAGGTAAGTGGATAGATTGTAGTGTATGTACAGTTTAGTGTAGGGATAGATGTAGGATTTTAAGTGTATGTGTGTGGATTGCTGTTTTGTTGGTGTGTTTGTGTTGTGTGTGTGTTTCATGGAACAGTGTTTTTTTTCCCTGGGGAAAAAAGTCGCTGTTCTAAGCCTTCGATGGTTTTGCACTTCGAGGTTAGAAGTTCAAACATATGGTGTCTGAACTTCTGCCATTTCGTGGAAGTGATATAGACCCTGGGATATGACACCAAGACCATGGGGCACATTATTAGGGCTCAGGGCATGATTCTGCAAAACATATTTACCACACATATCCAGAACTGTTGCAAAATATATATGCCTTTAGTTTAACTATGTCTATCATATATCATATATCTAAAGAAAATAAATTAGGAGCATTTGACAAAATGGTTTTATCCTACTTCTGTTAGAAATTCATGATTCATACAATTTCACCTTGCCATTGCTTTTAATCTGAATAAAAAACTTATGTTTTAATTGATGTATTATATCACAATATTCAATCATCAAATCAAGATTACTCTATTAATCTGATTAAATAACTCAAGCATCAGCTGAAAGAAAAATATTATTATATTACGTGCTTGAAAATTCAAATAATTTTTGAATCATTTTAGCAATGTTGCCATTTTTAATGAAATATAACCATACAGTCATTTTACACATACATATCGATTCTGATCAATAAGATAGTTGGAACTAGTTCCATTAAGTTTGACCTAGTTCTAATTATGAAGGTGAATATTAACATCTTCAGAAATGAGTCACACACCTATTTTAAGAATGTCTACACTATCATCGCTTCTTACCTTGACAGGTATTCCATTCCATAAGGGTACCACTTCTTCAAGAAACCTGTTTATCTTCTAAAATCTAAAATGTAGTTGTATTCCCATAGTTAGACTTTGTTTGGAAGCATATAAATTAAGACTATAGTTACCATTTTCCAGGCCAATTGTGTCAACCAGATGCTCATTAAAACTAGAGTTTATCCAAGTTTCTACAGTAAGATAATGATTATAATTTTAACATATTGAGCCTAATATTATAATTATAAAATTTTAGAGCAAGTGCACATTTGTCAACCTTCTCTATAACCTTTCAATTTGATTAACCATATGTCATTTACTAGGCAACCATTGGAGAGGCAGGAAACTCCAGACACACAACAAAACCATCACTAGCAGTGATCTCTTCCAGACTGCTTACAAAAGTGAGTCTGTTAATCTGGTAGCTCTTAAATATAACTATTTAGTTATTTATTTAACATTTTTTAACTGGGTATGTCTGACTGAACAAGAGCCCATTTTTAACAGAGGTCTGGGTGGATAAGCCCCATACAGCAAAATTACAAATAAACTTAGAAAAACTGTTGCAAACAAACAGTAACAGTGATATGATTTTTTTATTTCTATTTTTATCAATTGCAACTTCTAAAGTATTATAGATGTCCACAATAGTCCATATGTTGTTCAAAATACAGCTAGTGTCAAATTTTCCTGGGCTATGCCTGCAAATAGTCTGTTGTGATCAATTCACTACCATGGTAAACAAACTAAAATAAATAAATAAAATTACTGGCCCCAGTGACATGTCATGATGTTAAACAATTAGGCTGCATATAACTTTTCCTGAGTCAAGCTCTCAAAATTTCTAAGGAATATTGCAGTATCCACTGGTCTTTCTGCTAAGTGATGACTTAAACAAACTTCAGGTTAATCTGCGTAACTGCATATCATCACTCACTCCAAAAAAACAAGATCACTCATATATACAAAATATAATAAGGGGCTTAAGCAGGTTCCTTGTGTAATATTGTATTTCCTTCCATACCTTGACATCCCATGGATTTCCCAGGACAATCCACACTGTCAGGCTCTGATCCACTTGACTAACTGGACACCAACCTTATTATTCTAATTCTGAATTAAAAACAACTTGGTCAACACTGTCAAAAGCCAAGATCATTTCCTTATATAACCTACTATCCACTGATTTCTTGTGATGGAAACCCCTTTCTAAATGCAGTGCCCCATGTCAGAAGCATGTAGAGCTTTGCCATCTATAACCCGAGCAACAGTCGTGAGCAGATGTTGCACTTTATATACTTGTAGGTGATAAGGTGTAGGACTCTGGGAATGTTTACAGGTAGTCTGGTGAGGTGTGAAGCCTGAGGACCATCATTGGTCATGACTATGAGACTGCTGATAGGTGGGTGTTGCAGACTGTGTGGCCATAGCTGAGACTGAATCCATCTCAGCAGTCTATGTGGTCTGCATAGAGTTGGCATGTGCCCAGCCATCTCACATCTGGTCTCTCCCTCAGCCATATGCTGCATAGCCTACAAAAGCAGACTAAAGGGCAGTTGCCATGTCTCATCAAGGCACCCATGGGGGCCACATGTGCCACCAGAGACCTGAGCAGAAACATCTGCTCCCTGTTCCTCTACTACATATCATTGTGCAGGTTTAGCATTTCACAATGCAACCCACAAAGCACTCTCGTGATCTCCACAATGCTGTTAGTAACAGCTGTCTTTGCCTGAATAACTGACCTACATATCCATTGAACTTTATGGAGTATATTTCCCAGACCAGTGTGATTGTACCTGAGTCATGAAGGTGCTACAAATTCCCCCTTCGCTCCCCTTTGGTACGTTTGTGCATGTCAGAGGCAGTGCAGATGTCAGATGTTGTGTGGATTGGGGATATATGGAAGGATTGCATGGCGCTCAAAGTTACAGGTGGGCAGACCTGCATTGGTGATGCCGTGGGAAGTAAAAAGAACTCTGCATTGGTGATGCTGTGGGGTCAACTAGTACTTCCACTGGGGCCTGTAATGTTGGTGATGGGAGAGTAACATCCCAAGGCATGCCTTTCAACTGTCCAGATTTTTGCCTCATATTTCTGGTCTGTTCCTCATAAAATCTGTGGATTTCTGGCAAATCATTGAGGAGTGAAGGCACTAAATAATGATAGACATTTGAGTTTCAAACTTTGTAGCCTTTAAATAATGCATGCTAAAACAAAACCTTTTTATTTTAGCAACTTTCGAATTTTATAAAAGCAATATTTAAAATTTGTTTTTGGGCCTTTGTCTTCCAATTAATTTTTACTTTGTCTGGATTTCTTATGCTAAGATGTTGAGAGGTTTGTCCCAGGGTAGTGTTGCATCAGTGCCAATGTGGCACTGAACTGTAATGTGTGCAAGTTGCCATCATTACCAGCCTCAAGAGACCTGCAGATGTCAGACATATACTGTCCCATAGTGTTGGTCCCTCCACCAGTGGAATCTGTGAAAGTCTGAACACATGCTGCATTTGTCAGTACTGACTCATATGCCCATAATGCTAATGTTACATCTCTTGATATGTGGATTGTTACAGTTGCAGTCCAGAGGTACATGAATAGATCAGTCTTGCCACAGAGGCAGTGCACTATACCATATGGAGTTTTCTGGGTAGTGCTACCCTGTTGCATCCTCTGTTAACACTTAGATGGTCATTGCTGGTCAAGCTCCCACATACAAACCAGCCTTTGGTATAAGGTCCTGCTCCCTCTCTCCAGATGGGGATACTGAGAACTCCTCTGTGATACATTTCTGTGTTGTTAATCTACCTCTTATAGTAGATATTTCTTTTCCAATTCCCAATGCCTAATACTTTGAACACAGTATCATAGTCAGCATTTGTAATACATGTTGTGTAGACCTATTACGGCTAACAGCATTCATGCCCTGTACCACTTCCTGCCACATGTATGTCTAATGTATCTGGTTTGTGATACCTTTGACAAGGATGCATAAGCCATGCATATGGGGGACCTACAGTAACACCTCTGTCACCTGACTGGTGATTTTATTCCAGCTTTTGCCTCTCTTGAGACTTATAGCAAGTCATGTACACCTGTAAGTTACACATGTCAGTGAATGGGTGTGGAAGTCATCCATATTGGCCACTGACTCAGTTATCCCCATTCTGCAGCAGGTTAGCTGGCCACTGTACTGATGTTCAACCCTCCATGTATGCATTTCTGCAATGGGCATGGGCTTGCTACACCCCTTTCTGCATCTGTATGTTGACTAAACGTTGTGGCATACACATCTTGTTTCACCTCTTGTATTACAATGCATTACCATGGCTACTTTTATGTATGTAGATCTTAATCTACCTTATGTCCTGTCCTTTCCTTGGTCCCTGATGCTCATGGGAGCCATGACAATTGGACATGGCAGTCACTTGCTCTTATGCTGTGTCCCCACTCACACATACCATGGGTGTTGATTGGACTGATGGATCCACTACCAGGCAGGCTTTCTGTTTTCAGTATTGCTATATCCATGTTAAGAGAGCTACTATGTAAAGTCCTGTATTCTGTAGACTTTTATGTCTGTAAGCATTCTCACACAAAATGGTGTCTATATTTTATATCATGTTGATATGGGCCTTGTAGCATGGCAGTTATGCTAATGAGTCAATTAATACCACTGATGTGAATTGCATCCATAATGCAATACAATACCAAATTAAGCTAGCACTAACCATGCTCTACATCACTCTAGGGAAATGTGAATAATATGCTTGTGCTCACAAGCTGCGTGGACCTGCAGTACTGTAGCACTGCACTATCAAGGTTTGGTAATGTCTCATTACTGCACTGTGTTGAGCATCACATGATGTCTGCATGTGATTTCTTGTGCATGGGGATTACCATTTTGGTCCTGATGTAAACCACCATAGTTGTCAAGGCTTCCTTAGGTGCTATGAACTGCAAAGATGTTATATGGTGTGCCAAAAAAGAAAAAGATTTTCTTGTTTACTTGTTTTTTCTGCACACAGATTCCTCTGATCACCTGCTAGGATGGTATGATGGTTCCTGGTGCAAGGTTGAATCCTGACATGCACTTATTGGCATGGTGAGTGAACTGATGTTATATGTTTAAGCAAGCAGTATTAGCAGTGGTACAGTGACTGTGGAGATGCAACTGTCAACTGTTTCATTAATGGAAGCAGAAATTAGGGGAAGGGAACCAGACAGGTAGTGTAAGCATTGCATTACCTGGTTTACCTGTGAACTGAGGAGTGCATAATTTCTTTTACAGCAGCTGAGAAGCAAGAAATAAACATTGCGAGGTGTCACAGATGGAAGGAGCAACTCTCCCATCAGTAGGTTTCATATACCTAGTGTGACACTCAGTATGTATCTACAATTGTTTATGTATATGTATCATATGTATCTTTCTGTAGGTCGACTTATGGTCAAGCCCTTTGAGTATTGATGGTTGCATCGATGCCAGCTGAACAATGCCTCTTGTGCTTGGTCTCCAGTGGTCACCAGGACCAATGCTCAGCAAGGCTATGGAGATCACCCCGGTAAATGTAACCTAGAGGGAACACTGGTTACTTCTCTGGCCACTTCTTTAAAAGGAGACATAGACTCCTCTTCCTAAAGTGGTCCAGAGGAGTTTCCCATTATCTCAAACATTACTTGCGGAGGTTGGTGGCAAACATGGTGTACCGACAGCAGGTTGACTATTAGAATACCAAGTAGTGCCTCCTTATAAATTCATATATTCATAGAATTCCAACACCACTGAGTTGCATGGCCATTCTTTCCTTGCCAGTACCCTCTCCTCAGGCCACACCTCCTTTTTCCAGGAGGGCCATACCAGTCATACCGGTCAATCCTTGAGTCATTTTTATCAAAGCTCATCCAGTCATCTAGTTTATATTTAAAGAAAAATAGTGAGTCACACTGCTTAACATGCAGGGGAAGTTTATTACAGAGGTTTGGGAGGTGCTGGGTTATAAAACTGTCCCTCCACCACTTTTTCTTTATTTGTTAGTGAAGATTTATTTCCCTAGTTGTGCTGTTGGTGGAGATACTGGACTTTCAGAGAAACAGTAGGTCCATGACAATTATGTCTGTAATGCTTTAGTAAGCAAGGCAGATATTACCCCTCAAAAGTCTATAAGACAAATAATAAATGTGTAGAGCTTCTAGCCTCTGTTGGTAGCTCAGGGACTTTAGGCCTGGATCTTTCTGGTTAAGAACCATTGGGGACTTTTCAATTGCTTAATATGTTTAGCAACAGATATCCCAAATGGTCATTATACTTGATAATTGATCTAGTCAATGCTGAGTATAAGGGAGATTTTACCTCGTTAGACCTTGATGATATTCCTTTGGCAATTAGCTGTGCTAAATAAAAGGATTTCCTGGCACCCATCATCACTTGATAGTCAAAAGAGAGCAAAGTATCAACCTAAGTACCCGACTACATTTTCCTTTTATAGAGGTTTGTTGAGGGGAGGGGTTGTCCACCAAATTTATTACATTACACTTTTTTGCATTTAGCTTGAGCCCATTTTTGGTACCCCAGGAGTTTACTAGGGAGAGTTAATTCTGCAGAGTTTGGGAGTCACAGAGTGACTTATCAACAGCCCATTGTTTGCAATAATCTGCTAACTTTATTAGTCAGTTTTTTTTTATTATTATTTGAAATCTTGAATGGTTTATCTAGTCATACAACCAGCAGGCCTTGACCATCAGGCCCTTCAGAGGCAAAGCCTTCAATGAAGTCAGTCATGGTGGTGAGGATGGCTGAGTGTTGCTCTCTAGGTTGGTCTGATATATATTCATGGCTCCTGACCTATCTCCTTCCAGGTGTTCTCCTCCTTATTGTGTCATTTCTCTACATCATGTTCATTGTCTAAACTGTCCCATCAGTAGTTGTCCTCAGTCTGTCCATGTCATGCCACTGTTGTAGCTGCCTTTTGTGTGTATACTGTCCCTATCTGTCTGTGAATGCATTTATGTTTGTCTTCCCATAATACCTTCTCTTTTCCCTCTATCCCTTCATGAATTCCTCTTAGCTTTCCCCACTAACTTTTATTTATAAATTGAAAATAGGATTCCCTAATGCATGAGAAATACCCTTCTTCTCCCCACCTGTCAAGCCTTACAATTACCCTTGTGTGTTTCGTCCTGGCTATGCTCCCCTTTTTGACTTTTCTATCTATTTCATTGATAAATTGGGTCATCACTTTGTTCTGCTCACCCTCGGTAGGCTATTTGGAGTGGCACCTATGTAGTGCTTCAAACCCACATGTGAATGTGCAAGACCTGTATAATACTAGCCTCCCTTGGTAGTGACCTCTGCAATGTTGGCCAAGCAGTTGCCTGTATACTATTTATCCATTGTGCCAGTGTAACATTGATCTACCCTCTAACAAGGCAGCTCTGTTTTACTATACAGTTCTCTGTTCAGTACATTGGTGAAATGCTGTCCCTAATACATACCTGATTAGCTTTAGACTAAACTGCTCTAGCTGCTCCCTATCATTTAGGACTGGTATACAGCACTTATCTCTCAATCCAAGCACATGCATACCTATCTGTTATTCTCGTGTTTATCTAAATAATTTTAATTTGCACAAGTCCCCTGCAGAAGATAAACCATTATATACCATTTGCTCAAATACTTCAAATTTTCATATGTTTTTTCCATTTATTAATGCACCAAATTCCTTCATGTTTTAAGAAACTCTCCCAATGTTCTTATTATCCTTACTTATATTAACATAAATATTTCATGTTATTTATGTGGACCTTAGTTGCAACCTTTCAGATATAACAAATCTTAGGTGGAAGACTGCTTTACTATATCACTTTATCTTAGTGATATCTAGTGTAACCTAATTAAGAGAGATAATGCATTTTAATTTTTATATCCTGAGAAATTTTCCAAATATTCCATTAATTCCATTTCCCATCATTAACAACTAAAAATAGCTATAGAATATCTATTTCTTCCCCTCATCTCCATCTTTGTTCCTATTGAATTAAAACTAAACAAATCCATCATTTTTTCAGTAAGTCTATTCTTTTATCATAATCATGCTATTTCTCTGCATCATCCTAATCAGAGACCACAGTAACAACGGGTCCCTATTACAACCACAAAACTCCACTTACGCGAATATAGAAACATCGATACATATTCAGCGAACCGAGAAAACATTGAATGTCCTGAAACACAAAATTTGAAATGTCGAATCGGCACAGTTGGCCCTTCTCTGGTATAGCTCCTTAAGGTAAGTGTGCAATAGTTAAGGACCTTAAGGTTAGGGTGTGGGTTAAGGTAAGTGCATACATAGTAATATAACAAGGTATACTTTAGGGTTAGAAGTAGGGTTTTGTTAAGTTTATGTATGTGTATTATTTATTTTGTTTGGGTATAGGTCCTTAGCGGAAGTGTGCAATAGTTACGGACCTTAGGGTTAGGGTTAGGGTGCGGGTTAAGGTAAGTGCATACATAGTAATATAACAAGGTTTACTTTAGGGTTAGAGGTAGGGCTTTGTTAAGTGTATGTATGTGTATTATTTATTTTGTTTGGGTAGATAGTACGTAGCGGGCAGTGGGGTTGGCCAACTATGAGGATTCGACATTTGCAGTTTAGGACGTTCTGTGTTTTTGAGGTTCGTTCAATATGTGTTGACATTTCTGTATTCATGTAAGTGAGGTTTTGTGTTTGTAATAAAGACCCGTAACAACATTTAACCCCTACCCCCTTTCCCAGGACACTAAAGTTCATTGTAATACATTTTTGCATCTGTAATGTTGCTTCTAATATTCCCTGTCTAAATAGCTTTTATTTTTGGTACAGAATGTTAACGTTTTTGTCACTGGCATACATCTTTTTCCCCAATATCTTATTGTGATTATGTAAAAATACTACATATATATAATAAAAATATGACTGTATGTCCATTGTTAAATATAAATAAAAATTTTAAAGAAATCAATATCAACTTCAGTAACTATTTTTAATACCTACAGCATGCTTAAAATAAAATAGTTATTAATTGTATGCATTTCAGTTCCTAACAAATATAAGTTGTTAAAAAACAATTTAAACAAGTTATTTCTAGACAATTTCTGTAACAGTTCAATGTCCAGAGGTGACATTATGTTGGCAGAAATCAATAAGAGATAACACTTTTGTCCATGGATTCCTGGTGAGGATTCTGGGGAATATCCTGCTTTCTTTTATTCTGATCTCTGTTGTGGCTGTTTCTTGAAGACATAATTCTTCACACTGCAGTGGTAAAGGCTTTATCCATTTCTTTTTTATGTTTTTCCTTGCTACAGCTAAAATTGTCCGTATAGGTAATAACTTTCACTATTCATTTTATGCTTTCCTATTGTATTGAATAAAACCAATACTTTTGCTAGAGAGAGAATCAGACCATAAGGCTTGCAGGAAATCTATGATGTTACTCCAATAAAGTTGTATAGAAGTACTGTCATAGAATATATGTGCCCAGTCTGCATTACAAATGTGTCTGCATCTCCAACATTCAATATTCTTGTCCTTTCTAAATTTTGCTATTTTTATTAAGTGTTAAGAAGGTCCTATATAGAAATTTATGCATAAAAATGTGCCAGGAATGGGCCCAAAAGGAATTTCTTATAGAGCTCAACAAATGAGATTTGTTTTCTTTAGTTAGAGATGCAATGTGACCTAATGTGATACAATCTCAAAAAGTATCATTCATATGGTTATTAAATGTAGTAAGCATTTTATACAGATTAGATATTATATTCTTCAATTCATAAATATTTATAGAATTTCGTAAAGAAGTTGAATTAAGTTTGCATTTTCTCTGTATTGGGAATGTGCAGGGGAAGAAATTTATCTCATGTATGCATTCTAATATTTGGTAAATAGATCTAATCTTGTGGACCTGTTATGTATGTAGACATTAGTTGCAACCTTTCAGATATAACAAATCTTAGGTAGAAAACTGCTGCCAAGGAATAAAGTTTTTAGTTTCCCAAATATCAGTCTTTGGTTTATAAGTTTTCTCAAAAAAATGTTATTCTAAAGGGAATAAGTGTGACAAAATAGAGTTTTAGATCTATATTAACTAAAATTGTGTTTTTAAATTTTTTAAATAGAATTAACATAACTAATCAATAAGAAATCAACAGCCTTTAATGTTTTTGCCAAGTGGATTCTCTGCCTAGAATGTGACCATTGAGCAGATTTCAAAGCTTCAAGGAACCTTCCATGCATCCTAAGTGTTAGGGGCTTGAGCAGAGTCACATGAAGTGAGATGTTTGGGTGTCAAAAGCTTTAGAGCTTTCTTGCCACCAAAGTGTACTCCCTCTATAAGACACACAGAACTGACAGTTGGCTAGCCATCCTTTAAGTCTACCAGATAAGTATTGTGCTGAAGAAAACCTTCCATACATTATTTTTTCTATGGAAACCTGTGTTTTTACTGTTAGTTTAATTATTTTATGCTAACAAGATGAATTTTTAAGAACTGCCATGACAAGTAGTGGTGTTTGACTCATTTGCTTGTGTGAGAAACTATGTAAAATTTATTTTTTCTACTTATTCTCTACATATTTATGTAGAATTGATATTTGGGAATGGTTTACCTCAAAAATCACTATTTTTCTGCCAGTCTGTTCACTGACTCTCTCAAGATCTGCAACCCGTTTTTCATGTAAACTGATTTAAGAGTGATGTGACAAATCTGAATTGCCAATTTAAATGATGAAAGAAAGAGATACCTTAATAAAAGGATACAAGGCCTAAACAGCATATCCTACATGGACCAACTCAAAGCCCTGTCACTATACTCGGTATCCTACAGACTGCTAAGACATGACCCGTGTTTGGCATACAAGACATCCTCTGATCCAATACTGATGGATTTACTGCACATTAGTAAGTCAAATGGCATCAGAAATATTCAGTCTAGGGATCTAAACATCTACTGCAACTTTAACAGAGTGGTTTGAAGGGACAGGTATATCTTGCAGAGGATACCACTGCTCTGGAACAGACTCCCCATCCACATAAAACAAATCTCATCCCTGTTCATATTCAAGTGCACTTTGAATCTATGGATTAGAAATAGAAAATTTACCCCAGGACCTGCCTCTGTGCTACTAATAGACAGGGGCAGCTCCTAAATGCTTTATCCCCTCAAATTATCTATGGTATGATCTCAGTTATTATCATTAGGGGTAACATATAACAACTGACCACAGGATGAGTATAGTCAATCTCTAACAAATAGGATAGGTTAATTTGAGCATAAAAAGTGAAATTGGATAGGCTTAAAATGGCCCACAAGGGTAAATGGCCTAGTACTTCCCTATACATCTATGAAATTATAAACTAGATTATGTAGGAGAGGATATGCCAAACTGAATATAGCTACATAAATAAAACCAAAAGGAGTCATTTATGCTGATATTACTAGTGTTATTGCTTTTCATTTTTGTGGTATTAATGATTGAGAAATTCAATATCTTCCAGTTTGAGGTATCCAATTAAATAAAAAATTAAAGATCACTGCTTTAACATGAGTATCTATATCTGGGAGATTTATGCCTCCAGAATTCCAAGGTTTAATATGGTATTGAAGGGCGTCCTTGGGGTCTTTGGAAACCAGAAAAAAAATTAGCAGCAGTTTATTAGTTTTCTTTGCTTGTGTTTTATCTGGTAGAAAGGCTAGAGCTTAAACTATACACAGTATATTAGAAACAAAACCATTTTATTAGTTGTAATCTATCCTGAAAGGAAATTATTAATTTGTTCAATTTTAGAGTTAAATTTGATATAGTTTCTAAGACTTTCTCATACTTTATATTTCTTGTTTCTTCTAATGTTTTCACTATAGTAATACCTAAGTATATAAAGAATACAGATTATTTACTAATGTGTTTGTTCACTTGTAGTTTTCTTTTTTATTCATAAACAAATATTCTAATTTTAGGTTGTTAAAATGTAGGTCTGAATATTTTTGATATTGTTTAGTGATGAGGCCAATTATTTTAATAATTCTTGAGAGTTTAATAGTTAATACTATGCCATATACAAATACAATTTTAGAGTTAGAATTTTTAGAAATTGCTATACCCTTTATTTTAGAATTAGATCACAATGAAATTGCCAACATTTCAATAGCTAGGAAAAACATAATAGGAGGTAAGTGGCAGCCATGTTTTGTTCCCCTGTTCAAGGGAATAGACCCTGAGGTAAATGTTCCTAATTTGATGTAGGCTTTATTGTTTATTATGTATATGTAAACATATATATATATATATATATATATATATATATATATATACATACACACACACATATATATATATATATATGTATACATATATATATATACATATATATATATATATATATATATATATACGTATATATATATATATATATATACGTATATATATATATATATATATATATATATATATGTATATATATATATATATATATATATATATATATATATATATATATAGATATTCTAAGAAATAAATTGTGGTGGAAAGTCAAATAGTTTAAATATTTTAAATAAATAATTCCAGTTTAAGGAATCAAATGCATTATCATTCTCCAAACTGACTATAATAACTTCTTCTTTTTTATTGATTATAATATCTATATTATTTTATTGATTATAATATCTAAATTATTAGAAACACTAACCATTAAACCCAATACCATATTCATGGGTGACCTTAATTACCCCACTATTGACTGGGAATACTATGCAACACCAAACGTACATGCACAGAGATTCCTGGATTTTGTAAACACAAACTCCCTGCACGAGAAAGTCAATAGACCAACTAGTGGTGCAACCATACTGGATCTGGTCCTCACTAATATGGGAGAGTGCTGCACACCCCCTACTGTAATGCCTTCCCTGGTAAGCTCAGACCACAAAATGGTCTCCTTTGAAGTAAAAATAAACATGAATCCCCAGCTAAACCTGGAATATTCAGAAACTATTCTAATGCTAACCTGCTATTAAGTGAGAATCTGGCAAAATTTCAAGCACCCATAAACCCTGAGAACACTTCTGCCTATGCAGAACAGTTCACAGAAATGCTGTATAAGCATGTTAATAGCTGCATAGAGGCAGCTGTACCCACCAGGAAAAAGTACAGAACTAACTCAAAAAAACAAGCAACCCTGGTGGAATCACAAGATCAATTGACTGTATAACAGGAGGAAGAAGATCATGGCAAAAATTAAGAGGTGCAGCACCCAGAAGGATAAAATAACTCTCATTAAACTAAACAAACAACCCATGTAAGTCTGTAATCCCAGGCCAAGGATATCCACAAAGCATTCTTTAGCTATGTCTGCAAACTCTAAGGCAATACACAATTATATGCACAGCTCATTGTAAATGGAGCCACTTATACTGAGCCAGAAGATATAGCAAACCTCCTGGCTGATAAATTCAGCTCCAACTTTACCCCTCTCTCTCCATCAACCTTCCTTCAGGAAAATAGCATCAAATATAACTTCCCCTACTATCACTAGGGAACATTAATGCTCTCTGTAAGACCAAGAACACTGCATCAATGGGCCCAGACAATATCCTAGAATGCCTTTTAAACAGCATGAAACATGACCTATCAGGGTTTCTGGAATTACTAACTGTTGCCTGCAAACAGGCTTTGTGCCTTATAGGTTCATAGGTTCATAGGTAGGTACTAGGCTATCGGCCCAAGGGCCTACGTAAGCCTAGCCAACAAGGTTCTCTGGCTTACACCACCCAAGAAAGTTAATTTCCTGTGCCCCTGTCGAGCAGAGCCACAGAAGTGATCCCCGGGGTTTATTTCCTATATCCCATCCACTCAAGATTTTTCTTGAAGAGTGCTAATGAGGAACTTTGCTTGACATAGATGGGTAGCTTGTTCCAGAGTATAGGAAGTCTCTGGGACAGGAATCTATCCCTCCAGCATGGCTTGTTTATTGTGGTGACAAGGTTTACGTCCCTAGAACGTGTAGCTTGGAGGGATTGGGATTTCTTAAGGTGTAGCATGTCCAACAGCTCTGGGTTTAACATAGCTTTATATGTTAGGCAGAGATCTCCATGGAGTAGGCGATATGCTATGGAGTAAAGCTGGAGTTTTTGAGATGGTCAGTGTAGGGCATCTGTTTGAGGCCAGTAATCCTCTTTGTGAGGTACTTCTGTGGCCTTTCCAGCTGCTGCAGATGTCTTTTGAGGTACATTCCAAAAGGGGCATTGTACTCTACAATCGGTCTAATGAGTGCCGCGTAGAGAAGAACAATGACCTCTTTTTTCCTGGATGAGAACTCTTTTGTGATGAGGTGTGCCACATAGAAGGATTTCCTGACTACTGTGGCAATGTGATTATCAAAGGAGAGACTACTGTCCATCTGGGTCCCAAGGTCTCTTATCACACATTCAGCGTTAAGTAGACTGCCGTTTATGTGGCAGTTCATGGGTACAGAGTTTTTACCAAAGGGGATGACAATGCACGTTTTGGCATTGAGCTTGAGGCCATGCCTCTGTCACCAGGCATCTGTCTCAGTGAGGCCTTTCGGTAGGATGTCCACATCATTTGGGGACCTGACTATGGCTTCTAGTTTGCAGTCATCTGTAAATGGAGAAAGGCAACAGTCATCCCTCTGCACAAAGGTGGGCCATCTACAGACCCATAAGTCTCACTAGTCCTGTATGTAAAGCCATGGAAAGAATTATCATGGAGATGATTAATAGAGATATAGAAAATCTCTAGACACTGGGCCCAACCTAGTTTGGTTTCTTCAAGGGCAGATCATGCCTACTCAACCTGGTGGACTTCTTTGAGAGGGTCACCAAAGCAATGGATGAAGGCAAAATCATTCACACTGCCTACCTTGACCTGGCCAAGGCATTTGACACAATACCCCACTCGAGCACTGTTGACAAACTCAAGAGGTTAGGGATAAACCCCTATGTCATACAGTGGATAGCCAACTGACTCACAGACAGGACCCAGGAAGTTTGAATTGAGGAGTCCACCTCTAGAAAAAGGCCAATCACAAGTGGAGTCCCTCAGGGATCAGTCCTTGGACTGTTCCTTTTCAGCATTTACTTCTCAGAAGTCAAGGCCATTGCCACTGATCTCTGGCTGCCTAAATTTAAAGATGATTGCAAATTAGGAGCTGATTTTTGAATCTCACACTGACACAAATGTTCTCCAGGAGGGGCTGACACAGATAACTGGTGTCAGAGCCATGGACTAAAACTAAGTGTCAAGAAATGTATAATAGCATCCTTTGGGAAGTCATCCATCCCTGGTAACTATCATATTGACAATACACCCCTTAGACTTGACCCAGTAGTCAGGGACTTAGGGACACACATGGATAGTAAGCTAGCCTTTGATCATCATGTGTCTACAGTGGTGAAGAAATCATTCTATGTTGCGCAACTCATAAACAAAGGTATGGCATCTAAGTCCAAGGAAGTCATTGCTCCACTGTATTTGGCATTAATCAGACCTATCATTTAGTACAATGCCCCCTTTGGTATGTACCTAACTAGGCATATTCAACAATTAGAATGTCCACAGAGGTTCCTCACTAAAAGAATACAGGGTGTAAGTAATATGCCCAATGCAGACTGCCTTAAGGCCCTACTCCTGTATTCTGTCTCCTGCAGGCTTTTGAGGGGAGATCTATGTCTGGCATACAGGGCATTGTCAGACCCCACTCTGATGGACCTCTTGCATATCCACAAAACAAACAGCACCAGAATTACTCGTTCTAAAGACTTAAACTTTGCCTGTGATATAAATAGGTCCTGCTGGAGAGATAGGTATGTATCCCAGAGACTAACGCATCTATGGAACAGGCTCCCCATCCACGTGAAGCAGAGTTCCTCCCTAACCCAATTCAAGTGCAACTTGGACAATTAGATGGGAAACCAGAAATTCATCCCTGGTTTGGCACCTTTATCTCTAATGGACACAGGCAATCTGTAAATTATTCATCTCCCAGGCCCATGCATACACTTATCAAGGCTATCAGGACATGTCAGAGGCTTGGGATGCATGGCTAGGCTTAAAACAGCCCTTGTGGTTGTTTACCTAGTAAACAACTATGGACCTATGATCCTCTAATCATTATTATTCTAAAATGATCATGTATCTTTCTTTTATATATGAGGCCAGTCTGGTCTGTATTAATTATTTGAGATAAGGGTTCTCTTAATTTGTCTGTTAAGATAGATGTAAAGATCCTATAATCATTATTTAAGATACGTCTATATGAAGAACACAATTACTTTCTTTAAGTAGTGGAGTGATTAAACAATATTTCCATGAGGGGGATCACTTCATTTTTTTTTTTTAATTTCACAAGAAATTTATGAAAGAAACAAATGACAGTTTGAGGTAATATTTTCAGCTGTTATTCCATTAATACTGGGAGCTTTGTTGCGTTTACGTTATTTAATTTTATTTAAAACTTCTTTGAAAGTGATTTAAACAGATTTTTTTTTAGTTCAGGTGAAATCTTGTTTAAAAGTGACTGGTCAAAATATGAGGTTATATCAAATTCAAATTGTTTTGTTTTTGATTGAAAGATAAGTAATAGTGTCTAAATATGGCTAGAATCTCTCAAAGTCTTAGGGTTCATCATAGGTTAGGGGTAGCTAGGCTATCGCCCGGGGGCACACCGTAAGCCTAGCCAACAAGGTTCTTCTCTGCACACCACCCACAAAAAGAACCTGTGCCCCCCTGTCGAGCAGAGCCACAGAAGTGATCCCCCCGGGTTATTTCCTATATCCCATCCACTCAAGATTTTTCTTGATGACATACAGTTGTGCCTTTCCAGCTGCTGCAGATGTCTTTGACTACTGTGGCAATGTGATAGGCATCTGTCTCAGTGAGGGCCATGGAAAGAATTATCATGGAGATGATTGAAAATCTCTAGACACTGGGCCCAACCTAGTTTGGTTTCTTCAAGGGCAGATCATGCCTACTCAACCTGGTGGACTTCTTTGAGAGGGTCACCAAAGCAATGGATGAAGGCAAAGGACCCAGGAAGTTTGAATTGAGGAGTCCACTGATCTCTGGCTGCCTAAATTTAATGATATTGATTTAGAGCTTGATTTTTGAACTCACACTGACACACACACTCTCTCAGGAGGGGCAGGACACAGATATAACTGGTCACAGCTGGGACTAAAAAAACTAACTAAGAAATAATAAATATATCCTTCCCTTTGGGAAGTCATCCATCTATGTAACTATCATATTGACAATACACCCTTAGACTTGACCCAGTAGTCAGGGGACTAGACACACATGGATTAGTAAGCTAGCTTTTGATCATCATGTCTACAGTGGTGAAGAAATCATTCTCATTCTATCAACTCATATAATAAAATATGGTCTCTAAAAAGAAAAGTCAGTCCATTCCACTGTATTTGGCATTAATCAGACCTATCATTTAGTACAATGCCCCCTTTGGTATGTACCTAACTAGGCATATTCAACAATTAGAATTTATGTAATTTGTTTTTATTATTCTTTATTTGTAAAATGTGGTTGGCTCTAGACTGTATTTTAATTCTTTTGGATAAACTGTGAATGTGCTTTGGTGACATGACAAATGAAGCAATTATTTTTCTAATGCTAATGCTGTCTTATGTGAAAAGAGTTCAGAGTATTTTTTATTTAAATCTTCCATTACATCATTTATAGATTTATCATTATCTTTCTATATAGCTTTAGCCTTCTGGAGTCCAAATTGAGTACCTGATAGCTTTTCCCATTCCTTCAATTTTTGTTTACAGCAGTTAAGGATTTGGCTTTGAAGTAATCCTGGACATATTTTTGGCTTCTTCTGTGTTATTAATTCTTAAAAAAAGATCAACTTTGGACAGTAACCAGAGTTTAAATTCTTTTAGCTTGATTATATAAGTGGGAATTCTAGTCATTAGCAGCAAATGTTTAAAGCCTGATTCATATAAGAGCACTGTGATCTGAGATAAGACAAGTGATAATATAAAATCTTAGTTTTTTGCGACTATAGCATGTGAGGTTAATATCCTATAATTTCTAGTTTAGGTGCCATAATTAAATGAACAGTGTGCAAATTCTAGAGTTATCTCTTATATTAAACGCATCCTTTAAATTAAGATACTTGTTCCAATCTTAAACATTTTAGCTGTGGAAGTTAGTCTAATTTCATTGTAGAACTAAAGTCTGACTTATTTGGTAGACAACTGAAATCACTGCTTATTATTAGGTTACCTTTGATTTTGCTGAGGATAATATCTAAATGTTTTTAGTTAAGTTTACATCCATCCATGGGAACCAGTATAAGTTTACTAAGATCCATAATCTGTTATTATATTCTATGATTATAAGAGATATCAGACCATTTTGGTCTTCATATTTGTATATAACCTGAGTTAATAGTATATTATTGCCCCATAGTATCATGACCCCTCTCCTTCTAGTTTTAAAAGTGGATTGAGCTAATGTCATGTGTTTGTTTGGAGTATTGTGTCTGACTGTTTAATATGTGTTTCTTGAAATATGATTTGTGACTTATTAGTATTAATATATAGCTGCAGTTTGCTCTTTTTTGGGGCTGGTTATTTACTCCATTAATATTTAAGGATAACAATGTTAGCTTCATGGGTAGGTTAAGTTAGCTTTAAGAAGCAAATATTACTATATGTATATACAATTAAATAATAAAATAAGTCACCTCTTATGGCTGTTTGTTGTGCATAAAGAGACATTTTAGACATAACAAAGTTTATAACAGAACTGATGTCTAATAAAAATTTGATTAACTATAGGATTATAAGATCGTAGGAGGTTACTAGGCTAACGGCCCTAGGGCTCTTACAAGCCTAGCCAAGTTCAACCTTTGTTCCCTATACGGCTTAGAGATATGGTCTATGTTTACAAGCCTATCTAAATCAGCACCAACTGCCCCTATCCAGCAGGGACACAGGTGAAACCCCTGGGCTGAATCTGTGGTTTCCCATCCAATCGTCCAAGTTATGCTTAAATAGGTTCAATGAGGGGCACTGTTTAACTTGAATTGGAAGTTTGTTCCAGAGGAGAGGCAACTTCTATTTGACATATCTGTCTCTCCAGAGTCTTGTTGATGTCACAGGCTAGATTATGGTCCCTAGATCAAGTGAATAGTGTACCATTTGACTTACAAATGTGCATAATTTCCAATAAGGCAGGATCAGAGGTTGCTCTGTATGCAAAGCACAGGCCACCTCTGAGTAGTCTATGATAGAGAGTATAGTGACAGTGATTTCAGAGTGTCCATATATGACATGCTGAAGACCCTGAATTTTCTTCATGAGAAACCTTTGCGGTCTCTTCAGTTGCTGCAGGTGCCTAATAAGGTATATGCCAAAGGAAGCATTGTACTCTATTAATGGCCTGATGAGGGAAGAGTAGAGGGGGGTTATAAACTCTTTTGTTTTGGAAGCTATGCTCTTACTTATGAGGTGAGCAAAGTAGAAAGACTTCCTAACCGCTGTGGAGACATGGTGATCAAAGGTAAGGTTGCTGCCAACCTGTGTGCCCAAATCTCTCACCACTGATTTAGAGCTTATTGTGTTGTTATTAATATGATAATCTGCAGGGACATCACCCTTGCTGAAGGGGATGATAATGCATTTTTGCATTGAGAATAAGTCCATGAAATTGGCACCAATCATTGGCTTGAGTAAACCCTTCTTATAGAATGTTGACATCATCTGGGGACTGAATGATTGCACCCAGTTTGCAGTCATCAGCAAACTTTGTCAGCTACAGACCTTTTGTTTTTCCCTGTACTTCCGAGAAGTAGATTCCAAAGAACAGAGACCCTAGCACTGATCCATGTTGGATACCACTGGTAACAGGTCTGCTAGTGGAGGTGGAATCCCCTGTTTTGACTGTATGCATTTTGTTGGTGAGACATTTTGCAACCCATCCAATTAGAAGAATAAACAGTCAACACTGCTGAATCCAATGAAGTAGTAGTTCCCAAGTTTAATAAAATAGCATAAAATGTTAAAAACATCCAAGAAAAAGACAAGTGCTTTCCCACCTATCCAGGTGTGGTTTCAGATCTAATAAAACAGGCATGGAACAATGCTTAAATACACACAGTTTCAGGTCTACCTCTTAAAGTCACGTGACCTAAGCAGTGGCCTTAAAGGAATTTAGTCATTAAAACCCTTCCCTTTGTCACTTTGTAATTCTAAAATCCATTTAGTTTCAATGCATTCTGTTGTAGTGTTGACATCATCACCTCTAATGCTCACATTAAAAAGTTGTAGTACAATAAACCTAAACTTATGAGTACTTCCAACAACTAATATATGTTTTGACAGTACATTTCTTTTATCTTTTCTAGACACATTATAAATGTGTTCACGTACATGGTCTTTCAATGCTCTGTTAGTTTTACCAACATAAAAACTTTTATAAACAGTGCAGATAGCTAAATAAACAAGATTGCAGCTCTTACAATTTGCAAAGAAATTGAATTTATAAACATGCTTGGTCTCAGGATGCTGAAATCTATCAGCAGTTTCAATAAACTGACACATATTACAGTCTCTACAAGGAAGAGTTCCTATTCTATTAGTATTCCTTGGTTTCTGCTGAACATGTTTATAGCACAACATCTTCCTCAAAGAAATATTGTTCTTAAAACAAAATTTAGGAACCTCACCTAAAATAGTTTTGTTTCTATCATCACATGTAAGAACATGCCACTGTTTTTGAATAATATCACAGACAGAGCTAACATCATTTGAGAAGGTAATGCTCATTCTCAGAGTGTCTCCTTGTGACACCCCAGAACTCTTAGCCTCTGGTCTTGATGAGAGAAATGTGGTTTGGCCTGGGCATTCCTATTAGGCAGCGCCCCTTGTCGTGCTACATCTATCTCATGCTGTTGGTAGCCTCTACAAATGAAATCATTTGCCAGCTCATCAAAAGCAGGTACCATACATTCATCATCTGCACGGAGCCTGGCACACCTAAGGAACTGTCCTTTCAAGACATTCCTGGGAATATTTTATGGGCGCATACTCTACCTATGTAAAATACTAAATTTTTGAAGTATTTTTTGTAAACTTGAGTATCTAAACCATTCAGTTTCTTGATGATTTTAACATCTAAAAATTTAATATTCTCAGCAGAGAACTTAGGCATAAATCATAGGAACTTGATTGTCTGTTGCAGGTATTCAACAAAGTCATGCAGGATAGAAACAGAACCTGCCCATACAAAAATATATATTATCCACAAACCTGGCATAGTATGGAATATACTGTTTAAAAAGGTTGCTATCATTAAAGACATAAAGTGTCTGCCAGTAAGCTAGCAGTAGGTTTGCATAGCTTTTGGCACGGGGTGTGCCCATTGCTACACCCACCCTGTGCTCGTATAGCTGATCATTAAAAGTGAAAACATTGCTGTTCAAAATCAAATCAAGAAGTACGCTTATAAGGTAAATATGTCCTGCAATGTAATCAGAATATTTAGACAAGAACAGAGTGACACATTCAGTCCCTGTATCATTGGGTAGGACTGTGAAAAGTGATACCACATCCTATGTAACCAACAGAAAATTGTCACTGCTGTTGGTACTGGACCACACAAATAAAGATGTTAGGAAATGCTTAGTATCTCTAAGAACAGTGTTAGCTCTATTGAATACTAGTCGCAGTTGCTTTTCAACATAAATAGATAAGGGCTCAATTTCCCAACCATGGACAGAGACAATAAGTCTTATTGGAGAGTTTTCCAGGATTTATGAAGTTTGGGGAGGCCATGTAAAATAGGAATGGTAGCATATTCAAACAGAAAATATTCAAACAGTTCCTTGGCAATGTTACCTTCCATCAAGAAATCATGTAGATTAGAGCAAATTCTTGATAACATCTTATCAACATCAGATTTAGATCTGAATTTAGATATATATAATACAGCCTATGTGATTCAGGATCATTGACAGTTTTAATAACATAAAGTATCAGCAGTGTCAGACAAAGACAGCTTCTATCTCATTGTATTATGTCCTTTTTATCCTTTCCTATCGATATAGCAAGTTACAAATACCACCGAGTGTGATTAAGCAAGCTATATATCCATTCAATTTAATAAACACTTATGTAACATTTCCTTGGTGTAAAGCCCACCTTCAATCTTTAGTATCAATCTGTATACTTCATTCATCACTTTCTGTACTGGCATTCTGTAGCATAAGTGGAAAACATATTACTACTCATTTTGTTACTAAAATGCTTATTTTCTAAATAGAGTTAATTTGTTTTTCTTGCTTTAAAAAACAGGAACCAACCTATCATCGTTCCCCTCCTGTAGCAACAACAGAAACAAGAAGTACATAATAAGAGTTATGGGAATCTTTTCAAAGTAGAACATGGAGTGTTTTTTTTTTTCCATTTCAATGTGCAGTATGGTTTTCTTCAGAATAGCACCTTTCCTGAAGACATATTTCTTGAAATGCTTTCGATATCACATGTATATTTCTTTTATGAGACTCTCATATTGTAATTATTCAATGAAGAAAAGGATGTTTATGTTCAATTGCATTTTTGATGAGTGTATGAGTGTGGTTTGTCATCCTTAAATAAGAATTTGAAGTAAGTAGCTTAAAACTGAGATTATTATTCGGTTTCAGGGAAAGTCAGAAATATTCTGTTTGAGACCATAGCTCAACTGCTGCTCATACAAGCAACAAAAATGTATTTACTAAGCTGCCAGGTGTCCATACATTGCTATCAAACTTCTCTTGATTCATCCCTCTCCCCAAATGCTTAAACAGATATTTAAAATATTTAAAACATTCCAAGTTTTCACTACATATGTAATTCAATAATCACCAAAGGGTTTCATATCAAGCATGTCAGCTAATATTTATAGCTAAAGCAAATCATAATAAAGTACTTTAAATAGAATTGCAAGTTAAGTAAGGCTGTTGAGCATTGGTTAACAAGTGGATATAACTGTAATATCCAAATGACATATTATTAGTTTTCATTTTTGTTTTAATATTTTAGTACTGCACTACAACACAATAAAGCTGTTTATAAACACAATAACTATTAAAGAAAGCAAAATAAATGCACTTACATTAACATTTAAGAGATTATTACCTGGATATTTGGAATTGAAGTTTGTATATTTTCTGTTGCATACATACATATATATGCACTTCTTTCTCTTTTTTATTACATGTGATTTTAGTTAAAGTTGCAGTACATCAGTTACAGTGAGTGATTATAATCTGTTCATTTTATTTGAGAGTTTTTAGAAGATTTTGATGTGGAATTTGTAGCTTGTTTAAGTTTTTCTCTCATATCAGTCCATGTTATCCTTTCCAGGGTTCTCTTCAGGGTAGGTGATGTCCAGTCCATATCTTCAGTAATAGGTATCATGTTATTATTTTTATAAAATACATTACTTTTTCAGTATTGTTGAAGGTTCTAATACCACTGAATAAATGAATCTTTTTTTTTTTATTGAAGGGAAGATTATTTGAACTTTTATGTTTGGCTAATTTTATTAGTGGACAGTAGTTTTTTTTCCCCTAATTTCAATAGTTCTGGTTGAATAGTTATTGTCAAATCTTATGTTATGCTATCCATATTTGAAGGGTGCCTTCTTCTATGCTGATTTTAAAACCAGTTCTTTCTTTATAAATGAGAGAAACATTAATACTATGACCCTTGGTGGAGGTAATAAATCAGTGGCATTGGCTTACCTATAGGTCTGTGAGCTTTTTGCCGTTATTATATAGGTTCATAGAATGTTACTAGGCTAACTTCCCTAGAAGCCTAGCAATATTTATCCTGAGTTCTCCCAATTATCAGTGGTTAGGTAAGTGAAGTTCGCAGAGGTAAGGGACTATGGTAGTTATTGCCAACTTCCTCCATCCAGGAGGGACATGGGCACTACCCCAGGAGTGAATTTGCGGTCACCCATCCATTGATCTAGGTTGCGTTTGAAGATGGTCAGGGAGGGGCTCTGTTTTAAGTGAATTGGAAGCGTATCTCTTCTTCCTTGAGTATTTCTTCAACATGAAGGCATGTGGCAGTTTCTATGTCTGTAATTTTTATTTGTTGTTGAATCCATCCATAACCTTTTTTCCCCATTTTTGCATATGGGGTTGGGGTGCTACTTCAGCAGTGACGATCATTTAGAACTAAGGCTCACACCACAACATTTCTTTGAAAATCTCTTTTAAGACTGTTTTCACTCAAGTTTTGTAGGTTTTCCTAGATTCCCTCCATTTCTAAAGATAATTCCTGCAGTGTAGTTATTACCTGTTGCAAGTCTTTCTTCTGTGAAGAATCTTTTGAGTTGTTCATTTTCACATACAACCAGTAAGTCTGCATAATATTTTGACAGGAAAATGATGAAGAAGATTCATACTTTTTTAAGTAAGACCAAGTATAGATGGAGTAACTAGTGAAGAAAATTTTCTTGTAAAATATTCTACCTGAAGAAATTGATAAAAACTACTGAGCTCTGAAAAGTTGCTGCTTTCACTTAGGCTTCTAACCTATGACATACTTCTAATTTAAACACATAGCTTTCTCTTCTTTTACTACCTCTTTTGAGCTTTTGGAAAATATTGAAATATTAGTGTTTTTATCTCAAAAAAAATTATTTTTTATTTCACCTTGTGTGATGGTTTCTTTATCAGAAAAAACACATACATTTTATGATTACTAATTTGGAGAAAACTTGTAGTCACCTGAGTTAGGAGTTTGTTGTACATCATGCATTTTGCTACTGATCACACTCTGTTGTCACCTGAGTTAGGAGTTTGTTATACATCACACATTCTGCTACTGATCACACTGTGTCGTCACCTGAGTTAGGACTTTGTTGTACACCACACATTCTGCTACTGATCACACTGTGTCGTCACCTGAGTTAGGACTTTGTTGTACACCATACATTATGCTACTGATCACACTGTGTCGTCACCTGAGTTAGGACTTTGTTGTACACCATACATTATGCTACTGATCACACTGTGTAGTCACCTAAGTTAGGAGTTTGTTGTACACCATGCATTCTGCTACTAATCACACTGTGTCTCAGAGTTAGGCAATGGAAGATTTAAACATGTGAGGGACTTTGCAAAAATCTGAGAAAAAAAAAAAAAAAAAGAATTCCAATAGAGCTAAAAAATATTGCAATTGTCGTAGGACAGAACAAGCAAACAATTAAAAGGTACAGTTATTAAGAAAGCCCCATGCTGTACTATGAGTATTGTAAAGAGTAACTTACAAATATGCTGCCTTAAGTCCACTAAGTGTCATCATGATTCTTTTAGTAAACTACTTAAAACAAATAATAGGAATTATACCATAACTTAAAGTGTAAGGTTGCATTAAACTAAAGTTTAAGAAATGCTGCAAGAGAGATGTTGGAAGGGAGTCTTTTTTGCTAATTTATTTTTCATGAAAAATCCATTTTTGTATATAGATATAAAGTTTATTCGACAAGCGAAATTAATTTTAGGCATCTGAAGTAGCAGCAGTAAGACAATTTTCAAAAAAGAGACATAACATTCACCAGGCTATGGTATGTTCAGTGGGATTTGAACTGCATGCTTAGGAAGTATATACTGTCACTTGATATTAGAAATGAACAAGGATAGCAACACATACAGACATGAGAAAATGATTTAGCTGACCAAGTTAGTACATATTGTTTCTCTTAACCTGTCCCTACAGACTTAGAAAAAGACAGCAAAACATGCTGCTTGTCCACTGAGCCTCTTTGGTTTCTACCAGAGCATCATGCAAATAAAAATGAAAGCAGGCACAGCAGTTTAGCCTTTTTAGGAAATGTAGGGAGGTAGTTGGGGATGGAGGGGCTCAGTAAATTATAAAACATGGAGCACAACCACAAAAGTTGAAATAGGGTTGAGAAACTGAATGTTGTTATTCCTTCATTTTGTTTTATAAAAATATATTTTGATACTCTCTAAAATCACTTTTTTTTTTAGAAGTAAGTAATGAATAAAGCAGTGAAGTCAGTCACAGGTCCAATACAGTATTTATTTATGGGATCTAGAGGGAGGCCATGCTAGAGGTGAGGATTCTTATGATGTTTTTAATAATGATAAAAATAAACACCTCTTGATGTGAGTGGCATTATCACAGAATGCTAGTTTATTGTAGAAAACCATCCTAAGATCCCTATTGGGTGTCTCTAAAACACCAAGCAATGTTTAAATATGGGTTTAGTTTGTTATTATTTTTAGTTATTTGCCCTCCATTCATTTTCCACTCCAGCCACTACAATCATTTGTCTTGCTTCCCAGAGCAAGTTGCCTTCCCCAGGCAGCTCTATTGCTATTTTATAGTAATCCTAGATATGCATTGCTTTCTCAGGTGGATATCCCAGCTTAGTGGAGGGTATAGTCTGATGGTTATAGATTCCTAAGACTGCAGAGTGAGCACTTAGTGGAACAGAGTGGACAGGCATATGACAATTTCACTCTGTGGTGGAGGGTTAGTTGGAATCCTAGTTAAAGGGAAGAAATAATGGTCCAGTGACCATTGTGAAGAACCAATTGATGAAAAGGCTGAAAAATAGTGATGTACCAAAACAGAAGAGAAGGTTGAGCTCCATTGTTTAAGCAGTGCAAAGGATATGGGAGGGAGAAGTAAGACCAAACTACCCAAACAAGGCAGGACTCATTAAGGCCCACACGCAAAGTCTGAATTACTAGACCAAAGGAGTAGGTAAGGAGGATGGACACTAGATGCAGTCTAAATCTTCAAATGGATCCAGTCACCAGGGTCATAAATCACTGCTATATACAAACACATTGAGGGGAGGCACTTGTATACAGCAGCATATGTCACTATATCAGTGGTCCATAATTCCAGGACTTTTCTGAGGCCACCGTGGAGGAGTAGGATAAAGGAGTAAATTAAAAACATCATGCCTTTCAATAGTGGGTAGACACCTGTACCATAGCCCGAGTTATTACCTCTTCCAAAAACAAAAACAAAAAAACATGAACATGTGGGAACACCCCTGAGAAATCCAAAGTGCACTATTAGCTGTACACTAAAAAGAAAGGACTATTCCTGGTATCGATGCTAATATCATATACTTACTATTATAATAAAGGTTCAATAAGGTCTAACCCATCCAATAAATGAGGCCCCCTAAAGCGTAATGAATGTTCTACTGAGTGCAAACCTATGGTTACATTAATCTCAGCATACAACAAGTATATTAAAGTAAGCAAGAACATTCTTAGATTATTTCAAATCTTAAGGTGCACAATTACTAACCTTACTGAAAGAAAATAAACTGTGAAGTTTCTGTTACAAACACTCAAAAGTCATTAATTGTAAGAACTAAAATTAGAACTATTGATTACATAAAATAATTCTGGAAGCAGAAAGAACACAAGGCAGACAGACAGACAGTGCCATGACTCCCACTGTCAACATCATGACAACTGGAATGTCATGTTTTTCCTGGAAATAAAGAAAAGACCCCTATCAGACACAACTGAAGGCTAAATAAATAATTGGATCTGCAATAGGTCATCAGGAAGCATACCTTAACACTTCACATTCTCCCTATGTTACCAATAAATATTGGGTTTACCATGAGCAAGATGCCATTGTTTGTTACCATCTGTTGCTAGAGGGTGAAACTGCTGCCTCCTTTGATTAAATGAACAAAAAACAGAAACAAAAACAAACAAATGAAAAAATAAATAAATCAGACTTTGTAACATTGCATCAGTAAGAGAGAGTTAAATGAGTGCTATAATGAGAGTTACAGATCTCCTCAGCTATACATAGATCTTACATAAAGAAATAAATACATACATGCAAAAATACAAATGAAAAGATGCCCACAAAGGCCTGATACCCCAGGTGATTGCCCAGTTTTCCTGTGCTTAAGGCCAGCATTGTATATATTATTCACTTAGAAAGTTGACAAAATAAAGAAGTGTGTTTAATATGCATTTTCCAAAGTATATAATGTATGCAAGTGTAGTGTTATGCATAGGAAAAAAGTTATGCATGCACTAGAAAAAAACAGCATGACAAGGCTATAATTTGACCATTTTTTACATATAACATATCCCTTGGAAGAGGTTTTATCTCTTATTAAGACAATGAATTCAGATGTACTTTCAATCAACTAATTAATTTGGAAGTTTGGATTGTTGAATCTTGTATGTCCTTCTTTATATGTGTATATAATTTGCTATTCTCTAATATATTGTTTGAGGCCTTTGTAAATTTTGTATATAGTTTACCATATTTCGTTTTTCAAATTGTAAATGTAAATTTAATTTTTTCTTCTTCTTTTTATTGGAAAACAAACACATCCCTTGCCATACAATATGACATAATTATATTTCTGAATTGCACTTTTTATTTCCCATTCTTTTATTTTCCTTATCATGTTTCTTCCGTTCACTTCCGAAAATGAGCAAACAGAACACTCTGATGGCTTTCCTATGTACAACTAACCATTTCCATTTTGGAAGCTCTGTAGCTTTGGAAAAGTAGCACATTGGCAGAATGTAGACAATAGCAAAGGTGGCCATAAAGTATCACAGTGAACAGTTCCAATTCACAAAATTCCACATTGCAACTCATCTAATTGTTAAATATCAGGGTATCTATTTGTCTTTGAAGCATTATTTTATGGTATGATAACTAAAACTTAAAATAGCTGTCATTCTTCCAGTTTCTTGCTGTCTGCAGAAGCCATTCTCAGCCACTGCAATAAAAGCAGCTATTACCAACATTAGAGCAGTATTTTTTAGATACAGTCTAGTTAGCAGGAAATGTACGTACGTGTGTATTTTAACATCCAGATTCAGCCACCTGCAGCTATTTCATATGTACCTGTTCTCCTTTTTACTCTTGTAGCAGTAATGAAAGTATAGGCATACATGTAATACAAACTATAATTTATGTTGTACATAGCTTGCTACAATGACATTTAATGAATGAGCTGCATAAAAGGTAAACAAGTCTTTGGTTAAACAAACACATTTTCTAATGAAATCTTTACAGTTCATTTAGTAAATTATCTAATCACCAGAGGGACTTAATTTACATTTTTTTTTTTGGGGGGGGCACTTAGAACTTTAACAATCATATATGTTGGGACATTTTTTTTCTTACCTGCTCAAATGTAGGTTGACAAGAAGTGCTATCTCAGTCATGCTTGCTCCACTAGATCACTATACATGGAAAACTAGAGGATTTTTTTTAAATAATTAAGTGCCAGCCATCAACAGACTTCTGAACCATTAACTGCTTCTGGGCATAGGGAAATAAATCTGCAGATGAGTGCTGTTGCTGTGGCAAACAAGAATCTTAATTAGGTCAAAAGCAGGAAGAAAGTTACATTTGCTTAGCATCACATTTTCTACATGCTTCAGTAGGAATGCACTGTGCACATTTTTAATAAGGATTTTATTTGCCTGATTATGTCTGGTTGTCTGCCTTCCTTAATGCTGGCAGAAGCATGCTGTGAGCGACTGTAGACATCTCAACGTTTCTACTCATTGAGTCACACATCACACATCCTCTGCTGTTATTACTTTCATTGAGATGAAGGCCGTTTGTTTTTATTTTGGTACAGTTTAATTCCCCACTGGGAGCTAGACTTCTGGTTTAGCAGAAAGTATTATAAAATTGCTCTATTTAACCTTTTTGTCAGTAAGTGATTTTTTTGCCAGTATTATTTTTTTCTTTTTTTCCTATACTGCTGATTGTTTTCGTACATGTCATGGATGAATTTTATTTCATGTTTCCAGCTGTGTAAAATATTATTCAGCAACCAAACATTTTGAAGATGCATTCATTTCTATGGTACATCTTGCAAAATACCAATAAATATATCACAACAGACAGAATACGGAGTTTAGACACTTTATTTCCTTACTGGAAGCCAGACTTGTATAGTTTAATAAACATAATAATGTCTTTTAAGTCAGTTGCCACAAATGTTTTATTCTTCTCCCAAGTAATGTTAAAACATTAACTATGTGCTCTTAACTGGTTGCCAGATGTAAACAAATAAACATTGTGAATACAAAACTTTGTGTGATATGTGGTATATGAGGCTTTGAAATTATCCCCATCAGGCCTCTTCATTTCACCATAGTGTTTTATGCTGGATCTGCAGGACCCATTTCTCAAGCACGTACCCATGTTTTGTTTCTAAGTAGTTATAATGTTATGTTACATAGGGCACTGTGCTTCATTTTTGTTTTGCATTGGATTCTAGTATGGCTCACAGTGGATGGAATTCAGAATTGAAAAGCGTAGTGCATTGGGTAAAAGTGTGCAGAGAGTGGTAGCACACAGGGTAGGGCCAATTCACAGACATTGGTAGCATCACCTAACCTGTCAAAACTGCATGGTCAGCATCATAAGTCAATGTCTGTGTAATGATATTGAAATGAGCAACATTATAATACTAAGCCCAACTGCAAATGGCAGTAAATAACATAGCTGAGCAATTCAGAAACATAAGACTGAGCTATCATCCATGAATGCCAGAAAGGTTTGTACAATGTGATTTCTCAATGAACAGAGACAGAGACCACAGTAAAATGCCAGGAGTAGCATCCATATTGCCAAACTGTATATGTTAAAGGCTGCTATTGTAGCAAGTAATTGTGATGTTGCACATTATCACTCTCCATGTTGTAGAAAGATTAGCATGTAGTATAGTATATCAGGATGTTTCCTGTATACTTACTTCAGCACCTAATTGTATTGTCAGTTTAGTGATGATGAGAACATCAAGAAAAGTAATGGAATGTTTGTCATAATGAACAGTGAACTCTAAATATACAAGTCATATATTATAGAGTTTTATTTTATGATGTTATTACATAGGTCATAATAAGGGCAAATGAATGGGGCAAAGCGTGTACGGTAGCTTTGGTTTTTGCGCATAACTTATTCTGATAAAAGAAGACGCTACTGTGGAGGGACAAATCTAGCTAAATCCACCAAAAGGAATTGAAAAGGAGATAGACTATTGAGACCAGGAACCTACAAACCCAAGGCTAAAAAGCTTCTAAACCTGTCTGATGGATGATATAATATACAACACGAGGGTACACGAGGGTACATCAACCAGTCCTTCCCTCAGACTGTCAGAAATGATTTGCAAGAAATTGGTCGTGTAATCTAAGGTTAGAGAGAGAGCCATAAAGTAAAGGTGAGAGATTGAGTTGAGAATATTGAAAGGGGTTCAGTGATGTAACCTCTAGCCCTGAAGCTGTGATCATCATCCACCAATTGAATGACAACAGCAATGAGCATGCACCCCAATAATGACAACAGATGAAGTATTGTGTTCTTAGCGTTTTTGGGAGAAATAGTCAATCCCAGAATATTATTACATTTTGTTATTGATACATTAAAAATGTAATGTAGAAATGGTGTTCTGAAAAATGTAAATCTATGTGAATCTGGATTGATGGGATGATTGATTGAAGATTTGTGAATGATTGTGATATACAAATTTTGGTCCCTTGATCACCAAAAAATCTTTAAACCACACAAGCGTTACAGTTTCAAAAGCAACTAAAAAAACCAGAAAAAAGTTCCCTGAAAGACCAAGGACAGGTGTTAAAACACAGTTGTTAACAAGTTTGAGAGTACAAGTTGTAAACATTAATTTATGACCATTTTCAGAAGGCCTTGTATACTGTTTATGTTGTCTGTGTTTCCTTGTGTTTACCTATATTTTGATTGCTTTGGATCCTTTTGAAAGGGATAGATTTGGGGGTGGGTGATGTTCTGACTGTTTGATTGACTGAAACATCAAAACCGGATCAGGTTCTTTTTCTACACCTGAAGAACCTTCTGACTGGGAGGCAGGAGTTCTGACTTCATTTTGATCAGTGGAAGAAATTACTTTTTCTTGTTCTTCTCATCAAACTACTAATTACTTTAATTGTGTTACTAGTACAGGTACTCAGTACTATTTAATAGGTAACATACATGCCTAAACTTTCCATCCTCCACATTCCCTTCTCCCAATATTGTTTCATCCGCAATATCTGTTATCTATAATTATATAAGTTCCCAAGTCTACTTTTCAATCACACATTGTAAGGACAATATCTGTATCTCACATTCCAAATGATCTCTATGGGATGGTATATGGTATGTCTCAGCAATCATTCATCACCTAGACAGACCAGAATCTTTTAGTTTACAAGTCCCATTCCAATACCTATTGTCCCACTCTGGGTCCACTCACCATATGCCCAAATTCCTGACAAACTCATACAAAAAAACACACAACAGAACAGACACTTTACCATTTGCAATAATGATTTATACAATATGTATCATAGATTAACTCATTCATTTCGAAAGGGAAAACTTAGACTTGAAGGGAAACATTTCCTCTGTCAAATCGGTTCATCAACCACTCAGGGTTCAGCAACCACAATTTCACTTAACCACTTTTAGGCTGTTACCCTGTGGCCATTGTACAAACTGTATTAGGATGATACAATCTAATTTCCGATATTAATTGTAGGACAATTTTTGATTAGGAGTTTGTCAGTTGCCAATCTTGGCAAATTTTTTTTGTTTACCTGGCCACATGCTCTTGTGGCTCATTTTTATGCTCTTCAAACTTCTTTTATGATGAGAATAAGAATATCCCAACATATCAGTAATATTAAAAACAAAGGGCTAATATTATTAATAAATAACACTTGCTCACGCGCGTTAACACCACTTTTCCTTTATGATTATAGATATTCATAAAAGGAAACAAAGGCAATAAGACAGATGGCACTCTATATTAAAACACCAAAGAAAAAATGAGAAAATAAGATGGGTGGTATGTTGTACAGGTCTCCAATGATAAACAACAAATCTCCACCACAATTTTCAGATGGGATGGATGCTGTTATTGGCTTATCTCTCTTTTTACTTTACACTGATGAAGGCTGTGTACTTACTGACCCGAAACCGTCCGTGTGATTTTTTGGTTTTTACCAATAAAAGTTTCTAGGATTTCACCGTATGCTGGCTCTACTTTGTTTGGTAGAAAGATTAGACCATGCATAACATACCTTAACCCCCCTTTACATCAATATAGTTAAATGGTGTTGTGCGGAGTGAGACACCATATGGGATTTTATAGGCATGTCATCCAGGCATAGAATCCTGTGAAATGTGTGAATACCAATCCCACTAAATATTAAGGCAGTGTAGCACTGACAATTCTTGCTACAGAAACCTTCCAACAACTATTAGGGGACACAGTGTCTCCTGGGAATCTACCCCACGAATACTACAACAGTTCCTTAATGTTATGCTTTACATGTGAAGAAGCATATGTAGTTCCCAAAGAATATAGATGGATGAACCTATGAACCTATAAACAGCCTTCCCCACAACCCCATGCACCCTCATCTAATCAGTAAAGAGCAAAAAAACACCCACTTCAGCTTACATAACAGTAAGCTGATTGATACATTTGCACCAATCGGATTCCGACTTCAAAAACTGATCCCCGGGGTGAGAGTCAAATGGGATGGCACATCATTTAGACAACAATTAGGATGGTTTGAGGATTTTCTGTTTAAACCCAACCTATACTCACCACAGACGCCCTCCTTATGGGGATACTGCAGGGAACTGTCTGCACTGGTTGTCCTTCACTTCTGCAAGGGAAGTAGCCCCCAACCCTTTCCCTCACACACACTAGAAGTAGCTTCCCTGTTTTCCACCTAAGAAATCGCACTTCCCTATGTGCTCTCCAAACCAGTTACCCACCCTAATCCCCTAGTGTGTGTGTGTGTGTGTGTGTGTGTGTGTGTGTGTGTGTGTGTGTGTGTGTGTGTGTGATATATTACTAATAATCTGATATATATCTGCTTGCTTTTTGAAGAGTAGCTTTGGAGGATATGTTAAAACTGTAAGAATAAATCTTATGTTCACATAAAGTAGAAGTCCAAGATACCACTGTGAACATTTAGCCATTTTGCAGTACATATATGAGTAGGCAGGATTTTATATATATATATATATATATATATATATATATATATATATATATATATATATATATATATAGAGAGAGAGAGGGGGGGGGGCACTCAGTGATGCCACACATAGTATTGTTACCTCACAACAAGAGGATCCCAGGTTAAATTCTCAGCTGGGTACTTTCTATACAGATTCTTTATGTCCTCCCTGTGTTTGTGTGGATTTTTTCTGGGTACTCTGGTTTTCTCCCACATTCCAAAGACATACAATAGGTGAACTGGACACACTAAATTGCCCATAGGTGTGACTGTGTGTATCTGTATGTGTTGTATGAAAGAATAACCATGGCAGGGCTAGCCACCTTGTGGTATGAAGATTGGTTCTAGATGATTGTTACTGTTGTAGAAATAGCCAGACCCCATGTGAAAAAAAAGAGGTGATGGATATAAGAAAAAAATCTGTGCTCCAGTCTCTCCTTGTGGAAAACAAGTTATTGAAATCTTCAGCATTTTTGTTTAAAGTAGATGAATACAGGGAAGCTAAGTTTGCTCTATTCCAAAGATTTTTCTTCATGGTTATAGGAATTTTTTGAATAATAAAAAAGAATTATATAAAATCATAATCAAAACAAGAGATTACTATATAATTTTAGAAACAGCAAAGGATATACTTAACTTCTCTTTTATACTAATAAAACAAGACACACTGGTGACTTATAGGAGAGATTAGAAAAAAAAATAATCACTGTTTAGTAAATAATTGTCAGTGTACGTGACTTGTTTAAATTAATGAGTTAATGACTTAGTATACGGAGCAGAATGCTTTCTAACAGAATTTATAATTAATACATAGATAATCTGCTTGTAATTTTGTAATAGCTATTTGGTTGACGCATAATCATCTAGAAAACTTGAACTTGCAACTTAAGGGTTATGTCAATTTTTTTTTTTTTACTGAGGCAAGAAATATTCATATCCAGTCATTAAGAAAGTTTATATTGGTGCTAACTATGCAGATTGTTGTATAAAATATTTAGGTTACACTGAATTTTGTAAAATCAGTCTGTCTGTCTCTCTCTCTCTCTATACACACACACACACACACACACACACACACACACACACACACACACACACACACACACACACACACACATGGGTGCACATACAAATGACTAAAGCAACAGAAGATCAACAGTAAAAAGCCTGACCAAAAAAAAAAACCCTGACACTGAAATGACTGAGAAAACTGAACTTATACCAGGGAGGGGTTTATGGCCTTTTCCCACTACTGCACAACCTCAGAGTTGTTTACATATAATTAGCAGGGAGCATGGGGTGCAGGGGGCTAGCCTGCATTGAAAAATGTGGCAAAATCTAAGCACATAGATAACCATTAACAACTCTGACAACATAAATATACATTTTTCAATGTACCCCCACACCCCTTGCTAATTATATACACCAACACTCTTAGGTCTCACAGCAGTGGGAAAAGGGCATAAACCCCTCCCTAGTATAAGTTCAGTTTTGTCAGACTTTTTCAGTGACAGCCTTATAATATTTCAGTATTTTTCTGTCAGTGTTTTACTGCAATCTTATGTTGTTTCAGTCATTATAGGCATCTATATATATATATATATATATATATATATATATATATATATATATATATACATATTGGAAATTTACTAGAAAGCTGCACAAATTAGTATATGAGCATATTTACTTGTTTAAAATGTAAAACTGACAATGTTTGTATAGACCTGTTGAAAGTAGTGAATACTTCAATTTCACGTGTTTATGTATTACAATTTTAAATTATTATTCTCATTCTCTGCCAAATGGAAGTACAAAGTGTTATTATCCATTGCAAATTACCGCACATTCTTGAGATTTTGAAATGTCTAATGCCTGTGTAAACTATAAGGTACATACCCTTTCTTAAAAATAAACTCCTTTACATGTGTATTTTCAAATAGCTTAACAATGTGCTTTGCTTTATTATACACAAAACATGGTTTGTGACTTAATACCTTTACTGTAAGATTCCCAACTCCACATGAAGAAAGAGAATGCAAAGTGCATATAAGATGGAAAACTGATGAGGGAAAAAGTGACGTATGTGAGTGAGTGAGTGAGTGAGTGAGTGAGTGAGTGAGTGAGTGAGTGAGTGAGTGAGTGAGTGAGTGAGTGAGAAGATATGGGGTAATATGAGTATTGGATGGATAAGATAATGGGGAATAAGAATATTGTAAGGATAAGAATAATGCATGGAGGTTTTACAAAGGAAAGCAGGGTAGAAAAGGTGCGAAACACAGCCACAGAAAAAGAAGACTGTAAGGTAGGCAAAGGAAAAGGAGTGAAAGTGTTGTGATGATTTGCCTCGTGAATAATAAGACATATTCTGCAATGCCGTTTTTGCATACATTTTAAAACTGCTGTGGTGTCTTCTAAATTTCTTTCTCAGTTTCCTGACATCCTGATGTAAATGACAAATAATCATCACTTATGTCATTCTGGAATAAGGCTGTCTGCACCTCTAATTGATGTGTTAGTATTTTTTAACATTTTATTTTAGTTTTTTACATAAACTATAACACTATCAAAACATTGAAATGTACCTTTAATTCAACCTAATGCACTCCCTCTCTTTCTAGATGCAGCCTTTCATACCTGCAAACAAATATTTTCAAAAATAATTGACTTTGTAACAAACCAACATCAATGACCAGTTCAAAAATCTGTACGTAGAGTTTAATTCCAAAAAACAGAATAATCTGTTTAGTTGTAATTAGGACTATATAAAAATGTTATCAAAGTGCAGATCCTCATGAGAAGCCAGTAACAAACTATATATAGCTAATAATATGGTTGTATACATAATACACACAAAAAGATCTCTTTTTTTTTTCAAACAAAAAGAAATTTTGGGGCACTGCCACTACACGAAACCAGGGTGCTCTTAGGCTAAACCATGCCAACAATCCCATTGTAACCAAGGTCAAATACACAAATGAAAAATAGTCTACTATAAAATCTAATTCCTAGGAAAATATAAACTCTTTTTTAAAGATCTCCACTGTTTTAATAGCTTTTGTTTATTCCAACAGACTTGCAGTTCTTTATTCCACATGATAACAATTGGCTCAATATGTTATTCAAATATAAGGGTACACATACAGTATATTTTTGCTGAAAATAAAAATGTAACTGGAATTGTGCCTTTGGATTAAGCTAAAGTTCCAGAAAATATTTAAAACCTTGAAAACTCTTATTATGTCAGTTGTTATTAATGGGAGAGTTGTTTCATATTTAAGGGTTAAACTAGTGGTAAACTACCAGGTGTTAGGAACTATGAATTATTATACTATGGGTTGTGTTGTTCTGACAACAGTGGCTGGGTCATACTATATCACATAGTTAAAAAATAGTACCAACATAAGCTTAAGCATCATCAGGTATGGCTGGTTTTGGATAAAGAATTACATATTTTTACTACGACTACAGGGGGAACGTAAATAAAATATTTATTTTTAAAATTCAAACCTTATGTTGTTTTTCTGGTTTTACTCCATGAGACAAGTACCCATATAGAAACTCTCATACAAAAGATGCACAGCTTGTAACTAATAGAATATGCTTTAGAAGAATAGGAAACAACACATGAATATGGCACCTGTTTTGTGTTGCCACACTAGGAATGAAGAACTGAATCCAGTGCTGTTGATTTTAATAAGAGCACTAGTGATATCCTCCAAAGCAAAGCTTGAGTCCAAATTGGCCACATCTACTAGAGAAAATCAGTCATAAGGCCTTCTTCACATATGTCCTCAATCTCAAAGTAAGCATCCAGATCTGTTCAGAACTGGTGGTCAAGGACACCACATATACAAATGCCGTTGATATAGCAAATTTGCTGGCTGGGAGATTCAGTGAAAACTTCACCCTTCTGCTCCCCCCATCAGTAAATCAGGGCATCTCCAGTACCTGCCCCTTCCCCTTACATCTAGGGAACAGGTCATTACTGCTCTCTCAAAGGCAGAAAATACAGCCTCCATGGGACCTGATAACATCCCAGGCTGCATCCTACATAAACTTAGGCAGGAACTTGTGCACCATTAGGCACTCTATTCAACCAAAACCTGAGTACCGGCTTCATCACAGCTGAGTGGAGGACCACCACTGTCATCCCTTTACACAAAGGTGGAGCATCCAGTGATCTGGGAAATTATAGACCCATCAGCCTAACTAGCCTGATCTGCAAGGTCATGCAATGGATTATTATGGACCTCATTAACAAGGACATTGGCAACCTCCAAACACTCGATCCCACACAGTTTGGCTTTGTCAAGGGGAGGTCATATCTGTTAAATTTAGTCATATTCTTTGAGACAGTCACCAAAGTCATGGACGAGGGAAAGATGGTGCACACCACCTACCTTGACCGGGCCAAAGCCTATGACACTATTCCCCACTCGGGCATAATAGATAAATTCCCTCAACTAGGCATCGATCCGTATGTTACCAGATGGGTAGCTAACTGACTCACTGATAGAACCCACCTAGTCAAATTAGGGGAAGCCACCTCAAGCAGTAAACCTGTAACAAGTGGCATACCCCAGGGTTTGGTCTTGGGGCCTCTGTTATTTGGGATATACTTTTCTTACATGCAGGCCAAACCCAGTGGGCTATGGCTGACCAAGTCTGCAGATGACTGCAAGCTGGGCATGGTCATCAATTCCCGTAGCGATGTGGACATCCTCCAAGAGGGCCTCACCCAAACAAATGATTGCTGCCAGAAACATGGCCTCAAGCTGAATACCAAAAAATACATCATTATCCCCTTTAGGGAGAGTGATGTCCTCACAAATTATCACATTAATAAAAATGTCCTAAGCATGCAATCAGTTGTGAGGGATTTAGGCACCCAGGTTGATAGCAACCTGAATTTTGACCACCATGTTGCGCCCATTGTAAAGAAAGCTTTCTACATGGCCAACCTCGTTAGTAAGGGTATCTCATCTGGGGACAAGGAGGTCAAAACATCCCTGCATTCTTCCCTTATAAGGCCCATTATTGACTACAATGCCCTGTTCTGCATTTACCACCCAAAGCACATGCAGCAGCTGGAGAAACCACAGAGGTTCCTCACCAGGACAATTCAGGATCTCAAAAATCTATCATACACAAATAGGCTAAAAGCCCTATCCCTCTACTCAGTTTCATACAGACTTCTCAGAGATGACCTCTGTCTGGCATACAAGGCAGTCCTGGACCCTGCATTGATGGGACTGCTGCATATCCGCAAGTGAAGCTCCACTCGAGTAACCTGCACGAGCAGCCTGAACCTGGTCTGTGACATCAATAGGACTTGTTGGTGGGACAGATTTGTGTCTCCCTCTCCACGTCAAGCAGGGTACCTCTTTACCCCTTTTTAAGTGCAACCTGGATAACTGGATGGGAACCAGAAAATACATCCCTGCAATTCCACCCGTGTCCCTGCTGGATAGGGGCATCAGGTGCTGACTTGTCTAAACATGGGCTAAACTCTTGGCTAGGCTTATAAGGGCCTCAAGGCCGATAGCCTAGTAACTTCTTGTGATCCTATGAAACACAGCTGAGTTGTTGGCCGACTATTAATAGTTTTAGTAAGGCATAACTTTAAAGCACTTCATATGGGATGCATCAATGTATAAATAAATTGGTTGCTATTTCTGCAGGTCAGCGTATGTCAGTAGTTGTATAGATTATTTCTTTTCTTTTTATGACATGCATGTTGGGGAATTCTAATTGTAACAATTACCTCAGATTTAACAATATTGTATTTTCTGAAGATTTTGTTAGATTTTAATTCAGTATGAAAATTGCACACCTTTATCACATTAAACAGATCAGTCTTTGCTCCTTTGAATATATTATGCATTAAACATTAAATTTTGTAATTTTATATTATTCATCATAGGAATAAATGAAAAAATAAACACAAAAATAACACACTTACTGATTATGATGTTCTGGCATTGCTGATCCTCTAAACTCTATAGAGAAAGACAACACTTTACAACAATTATTTTTTAGAACTGAAGTCATCCACCAAAATATGGGAAAACAGAAGATAAAACAAAGAAAGAATAACACTTTTAGTCACAATATAAAATATAATAATCAGTATTGCGGTAGTTGTCTGTGCAGTATTTATCCACCTGTGAATTTGGTAGACCACTCACATTTCAGTGATCTAACTCTAAGACTTGTGGGTAAATCCTGAACAATCCACTCCACTCCCACTACCCTGACTGCTGCTTAATTATTTAAAAGGTGATAATTCCAAATTCTTTAATGGTGTTAAATTTGAATTCCCACTATTGAATGTTATCCTTGGCAATAAAAAAAGGAAGATGCCTTATAATTTTTTCATTACTCTTACAAAAACGAATAGTTAAAGTTCACAGAAATGAACAGCTGGAGGAAAAAAATAAAATGTCTTACAGTAGAAATTTAGGTGCACAACATTTTTCTTCAGTCAGGTATGTGGCATTCATGCAAAAGATGTACATATACAACAGAATTCCTAATATTTGAGTATTCTCAATAAAAAAGGTTCTGATGCTATGACTAATTCAGTGGTACTACAACTCCATTGTGTTTAAATTTCCCATTCACAATACATTGCAAGGTTTAGTGTACTTTACCTGCCACTACCATCACCATTATTCTTAGTATGTGTTATATTCAGTTTTGAATATGATTTTTAATGCTAGCATGGCTTTGCCTGTTTGTGTAGACTACTTAATGTGCCCTTGCTCAGTGACTAAAGATGCTATAAAACATTACTGATTGTCATATAGGTGGTGTACCAGTACAATCTCCCTGCTCCACTGATATGGTAATGACATCAAAGATGTCACCCCATTCATGTATGTGGAACATGGATGATCCATATCATATGGTAAAAAAAAGATCAGTCGATGCATTAGCTCCAATCGGTAAGAACAGTGTTGTATTAATGAGTGTGGTCCACTATACAGTGTGGTTGTATCGGCGTCTCTGTGAATAGAAGGCTGTCTAGTACAGGCTGCAATGCTGAATTATTAAAATATAATGTTTATACATAGATATATTGATTTCTGAAAATGTTGTTCAGCAGTGCTGTGTTGAGTATAAAACCAGTTTTCAGGGACATCGGGTATGTGTTTTTTTTTGCATGGTTTATCCACATTTTTAGCTATATACATGTTTGACTTTCTTATACCAAATGAACTTCTTGTTGACAGGTTAATAGCCGTATTAACCCAATGCAGAAATCTGAATGAGTTTTCATATTTTACGGTGTGGCTCATACATTGAATATTAAATAACATAAAATGATTATAGCAAAATCCAAATTATCAAAGTAAATCTCTCAAGGCCATAGCAATTCCCACACTTAAAACATTAAGAAAATGAAAAAAGACATTTTATAATCATAACCAATCAAGCACATTACTTAGCGAAACTTCTCTAAGCCGTAGGGTGCAGAACTGCAAGGAATTACTACTTAAACATAATTAGGGAGTCATGGTCAGACCATGACTGTAATAACAGTGGCAAGGTCTTGATTAGGCTTCAGGAAAATTGCTAACAGGGGCACGTAATACAGTCAACATAGTTTAGTGCAGCCCAACAGACATTAACTATGCAGTAGGAGTGATGTCACTCATTGTGGTCTGTAAAAATATTCAGTTCACTGGCAAAAACAAAGCAGGTCACACAATGGCCAGCACTGCACTGCATCATGCCACATGACTCCAGGGGCCCAGTAGCATGCATGTATGGTACTCATGTTGATGCCCATTCATATGTTCAGCAATGTGCCCCTACAAGCACAGCTGAGAGCCCATATAACAACAAAGTATCTACTAAGTTTATATTATAACTGTGAAGCAAATGGGTGTTTAGGACAAGCAGAAAGGGGGAAGAGTAAGCAGAGGAACACATGGAATAATGAGGGGAAAAGAAGCTTAATATAGGGTGGAGACAGAAAGCAGAGGAATACACAGGAGGAAAACAAAATTTGTATGTTGTGTAGGAATAAGGATGTTTTTTAAGGAACAGGTACCCATTTTATTATATTTTCAAGAAAGGTGGCGGAAGATAGAATGGAGAAAGTGTGGGTATGAAAAAGGCTATAGTAATAGCAATGGGGCAGACAGGCCAACACAGAAAACATACAAAGACTGATAGGGAAGTTGCTGATACGGGGGGGGGGGCACAAAGGAGATCCATAGATAAATGGAGGGAGGATAATTGGGGATGTGGAGGACAGGACAGGAGTATAAACTGGGAAAGAAAATGAAACACAAAGCCAGGGAACAACATGTTGGGGGATAGGGTGACGTGATACCCAACTGCTATGCTGCACAGTGCCACACCCTATATGAGGTCACTCGCCTCCATGAACACCTTCATGGCCGGTTCTAGTGACTGCTGACTTGCTGCTCAGGGCCTGGCAACTGCATGACTCTGCTAGTCACATGAGGACTAACTCCTGGCAGCCAGTGCAGGTGTCCAGCCATCCAGGCAGTCCATCACAGCCATCATCAGGCACTCCACCACCTGATATCTGACATACTGGGGGAGCCCCATGAATAACCGCTGATGAGAAGCCTATACTCCCCCACTGGAAAAATGTACCACAGAGTACCAGGGAGCCCTAAAATGTTACTCCACACTGGATGACCTACTGTACATCACCATGCAAAAAGGCAGGCCTATGGGGACCCAGCAGGTGCAGGGTTCAGTGCCTGTTGCCACAATACATCTACTGCTATGGATGACATTGTATAAAATAAATGTAAATGGGGAGAAAGACAAAGCAGCAAAGGCCAAATAAAAAAGAAGATAGTGATAAAGAGAAAAGCAAAAGCTAATGCATTTTTCAGTAATGTGCATTACATTTGCTGGCAGTAGAGGCCCTAGAGGAGTAAAATGCAGTTAAGTATGAAATGCCATACTAAAACAATATATAGGCTTGATATAAATGTACAACAGATGTATGTGTACCACAAGGGGCATGTTTACAGGCCACCTCACCAGTTTTTCATGTGTAGGACTGTGGCATAGAAAATGAGTTGCAGGCAGTGTGACTGCATGTGATAGTGAAGCTTGGATGAACCAACCCCCTGAACATGTAGTTCCCAGACAGGAAGAGGTTATCAGCTGGTGGTACAGATGGCTTTCTGAATGCTGACTACCATAGCACTGGGAAGATTATGCCACATACACCCTGCCCAAGAATTCCAAAAGGAATGCTCATGGGACACCTAAACCTGGTGGTAATACCACACCTTGATATGTGGCTGCATGATCATGGTATGCCAGGTGTAACTAATGCAGGCAGGGGTGATGGAAATGCCAGTGTAAAAGTAAGGTGTGACAGGCTGACAAGGGTATTGCGTATTAATGGCAGGGTGTATGAATAGAGAAGTAACACTAAATGTTGCCATCCAAGCAGGTCCAAAATGGACAATGGCACCTGGGATGGTGGTGTAACACCTACTGTCAGCCAAATCTGATTCACCATGACACTGTTGGGAATCCCTGGTGATAGGAGAAACAGCAGAATAGTTAAACTTGCAACTACAATGTATGTGACACTGCAAACATGAAGCAAAGCAAGTGACTAAGAGATATGCAGCTGCACTATCAGCTCCATATACATACCCTGACACCTGGACAGCTGTGCTTGCCTCCTTTGGCATATCAGCCTATTTCTTCCATCTGACCTGGTGCTGAAATGCAGGAAAAAAAATGTTATATTTTGCATGTATACTGTTGAACAGTTGGATATTCTTGAAAGAATTCAAAGATATTTTTTGAAAAACATAGTAACAATCAAAGATTTCAATTACAGAAATAGATGCAACCATCTGGATTTTTATACTATAGATATATACACAAGAAATTAATTTTTGCATTTAGAATATTTTATGACATTACTTGACCTGGAAATCTATAGAAGTAATAAAACAAAAGGGCACAATAATCTAAGCTTATTAAACTATCCAAAATGAAGTTGCACCTTTCTAATATAATCCAAAGAATGGCAATATTATGGAATAAAATACTAGGAGATGTGAAGAGATCAGGGAATGTAGCAACTAAAAAAAAGATTCTCGGATGTGAGAAAAAGTATTTGACCCAGGTATATGGGAACCAATGTTTTTTTATGGCACTTAGGATAGAATACTGTTTCACAGTTATGAACTTATGAACTCATGATGCAAACTGGTGTAACCACATGATACATACCGACAAAAAGCATGGCAGCATAAAATAGCCCAGTGCTGCTAAAGAGTTGCACAACAACAATAGGCTTAGTGATGGGGTGAACCAGAAGCTCTGAAAACACAAGGTATCAGCCTGTACATATCACATTGGTGTCCAGTAACTCATCAGATCATTGCCAGTCACAGCATGCTAGTAGCATACCACCACTAGGGGCTATGAGGTGGATTTCATGAAGTCTGTTTCCCTGTCAACATTGGGGGCATACTCATGTAGCCACAAACTGCTTCACTGTTTACAATACATGTGCATAAGCAGGCATGAGCCTCATTGTGCATTCTAGGGCTCTTATGTATTGAATGTGATTCTGAGAGATTTAACCTACTTTGCCTCATAGCATAATAGTATACTGAGTTGCTCCTGAAAAAAAAGTATTACATTGGTTTACAGAGTAAAGAGATATTCTACATCTGCTGTGGTAAGGGAACATAGGCCACTAGAACATGGAATGAGTGACAGGATTTTGTAAGATGTTTTACAGGGAGAAGGTTGAGCAACAGCAACCTGTTGACAAGGGGAAGGGGAACACGGGGAGTGTTGTGATGGATTTCTGCTTTAAATAATTAGACTGGTCTACAGAGTACAGAAGTATTATACATCTGTATGGTAAGGGTACATAGACCAGTAGCATCTATGGAGGATGTCTGGCTAGGTGTAGTTTTTTTTATTGCTGGGGCTGCTCCATAGCAACCTCCTGTATGAGGGGATGGGGAACACATGGAAGATTAATATGACAAATAAGAGAAGACAAGGCACAAGTGCAGTAGCCCACCACATGTATTGCTGAGGGGCTGTGAGAGGTGGACTACGATCCTGATAGGCAGCTCAGACAGAGAGGGATGTGTTGCAATTTGCAAACTCTCCATCAGTGGATCAGGTATGGTACATACTGGATGGGGCAGGATGACAGAAGCACACTGGATAACAGATATAGGATGCAGGTAATATGTGGGGCACAGGCTGGCTGTGCTTTGTTGGGTACAGGTCAGTGTAGGCATATCACAACACAGTCCATCCTCATGTTCTTTAAATGGACAGCTATGGGAAGTGGCCTGTGATCCTGGGGAATTATAACCAGGTTGTACACAGTCTGAGTAGTTGTAGAAACAGTAAACATAACATTCCAGTCTCTCTATTGTTCAATATATGACAAAATAATAATAATAACAACAATAACATTAATAATAGTAATAATACAATAAACTGGATATATTCCCCATGTCTGATTTTGATTTGTTTGTGGTTCTTGGTAGCTGACTGCTACTATAATCAGAAAAATAATGAACATAAATCGTTTTCCACACAATCAACAGCTTTTATAAGGTAAGCTCTCCTTGTTAGAATATGCTGCTGAATTGAAGAACAGAAAAATTCAAATTTTGGAGTTGTGGAATCTTGTAAAACAATACCCCCCCCCCCAAAAAAAAAAAAACTTTCCCCAGGAAACAGCATTTTCAGTAATCAAAGAATTTTTTTTTTTTTTTTTTAGAAATTTAACCTAGGAAGCAGCATGTTCTGTAAAAAAAATAGAAATAACAGAACACTTTTTAGAAAACATGTTTGGCATAGTGGCTAAGATCTTCACCTCCCAAGCACAATATGCAGGTTAAATCTGACCACTGTCTGTGGGGAACATGCGTGTTCTCCCTGTGTACATGAGGAGTCCCTTCACAAATTCTGAAAGCATCTTAGGTGTTTCCACTTCAAGGTTTGAACATCATAAGTATGCCACCCAAATTTGAATGAAGTCATGGGCAGCAGCAAAGACTCTAGGTGGTACCGATCAGGGGAAGAGTTGTGTAGGTATCAACTGTAATGTTCAGTATCCTCTAGACAAGAGATCACAGACAGTGTGCTGTGTCAAGGCTAGCCAGTCAGCGGTATAAAAATTGACTTTAAATAATTTGGTCACATTGACTAATAATCACCAAAAATAGACATGAATGTTTGCCATTGATAAGTGGATGGAGGATCTGGCATACTCCATCCTACACTAGGGACCCATGTTACAGGTGAGATGGGTCTATGTGCATATATTAGTCAGTGTGTGCCTGCCTTATAGCCCAGCAGTTCTGGGTCAGTAAACTACCGGCTGGCCAGGTCAATAAGCTATTGGCTGTCCAGTGTCCAGTCATCCAGCCTGTTACCTGTGACAGCTCTTTTGAGCAAAAGTTGGATGTAAAGCTATTGAACCTGCCAAAAATGAACTAAGGATTATTGCAATGAATATAAGCTCACAGACAGAATGCAGCTTGAAAGTGGATGACACGGTGGTAAGGCAGAGACTGGTCATCCTATGTATACAGAAGACAAGGTATAAGGCCAGTGCAGCAAAGCTACTTTTCATGGGAATGTCCTGGAATTTAAAGACTCAGACTACTTCTCAAGGGGTGGACTATAAATGGTGTGGGAATTGTAGTAACGGGTGTCTTCTGATGACAGTGCAGGATGCCATCAGAATTAGTGACAGACTTATGGCAATTGTACTCCTCTGTAGATACACAGCATATTGCACTTTCAAACTGCTTATGAATGAAGAAAACTCCACAGAAGCTGTACTTCCCTATGCACAACCTATGATGAACTAGGAAGAAGAACCTACCCTAGAAGAAGAAGAAGAAGAGTACTAAGGAAAATTATGTCAGGGAAAAGCTGCAGGATCAGATGAAGTCATGGCAGATATGATCAAAATGTTAAGTGAGTTAGATGAGAAATGGCTTTAGAGGGTGCTCATAGGAGTATGGAGAGAGAGAGAGAGAGAGAGAGAGAGAGAGAGAGAGAGAGAGAGAGAGAGAGAGAAATGTATCCCAGATAGCTAGAGAATAACCACTCTAATGTCATTGTACTAATGCAAAGGAGACACTAACAATTGTGGGCAGTACAGAGGTATCAAACTCCTTTTACACTGCAAGAAAATGTTAGAGAAAGTGATTGATAAATGAATATACAGAGTAGTTGAAAGGAATATGGGAGACAAGCAGTTTGGATTCAGATCATGATGCAGCACAACCGACCTGATCTTAGCAGTGAGACAGATAGAGGGGAAGAAGCTGGAAATAAGGAAGGAGTCCAACAGCGCATTCCCAGACTCAGAGACTAAGCATATGACAAGTTCCCTAAAAAGCTGATCTGGGAAGTCAAGCAATGGTTCAAAGTCCTAGAAACACTAGTAGAATTAGTGCAGACTATGTACAAAGACCCAATGACACAAGTATGAATAGTGTTCAGATTCACAGAAGAAATCCCAGTGAGTGGGTGTACATCAGAGAAAAACTCTGAGCCCCAGCTGATCATATTGGTGATGGACTACATTAGCAATCATTTTGTAGGAAACAGAACAGCAATGCTGTTGTATGCAGATAATATGGCACTACAACCAGACTGTGATCAAGAACTTCAGCAAACGATAGGGAATTGGAATGCAAACCTGAAGGCACATGGAATGAAACTGAGCATAGACATGACAGCTGTCATAGTAACAAATAAGGGGAAATCAGAAGTTGGGAATTGAAACAAGAGAGAAAATAGTGGAACACGTTAACTGTTTCAATGATCTGTGCAGGATGGTTGAGAAGTGAAGTCTGAACTGGGAAGCTGAAGTTAGAATCAGAGGTACTGCAGTCAAATGGCAGTGTCAGAGGTTGTGTTTGTGAGAAAATAGTATTACAGGAATTGAAAGGTAAGATGTACAAAACCGTGATATGACCTGCACTTCTGTAAGGCACAGAATCCTGGCCAGTGAAAGTGGAATAGCTGAGGAAGCTAGAGATGATGAAGATGAAGTGCCTGAGATGGGTGGTAGGATGCACATCTTGGACAGATGAAGAAAGAAGAGTTTGGAGAGACAGAAAGAAGGCACGCTTAATTTAGTTATTGGAGTGCAGTCTTATCCATTTAGGTTCTGTTGAAAGGATGCAGGAAAAAACAAAGTTGAAGATTAAGACTGAATTTTTTTAGTCATGATTTTCATTCAAGCCATGGTTGGAATAAAAAAGTTGTTTTAAACAGCTCTAAAGTGCATCTCAGAGCATCTAGAACCTGCATAGCTAATGGGGGGGGGGGGGGGTTTGCAAGCCCCTTTACTCCCAGCTTAATGCAGTTGTTCCCACCAGAGTTACCAGACTGCAGTCCTGCCTCCTTAGAGCATGTTGAATGAATAAATGAATACATGAAGGAAAAAGACTAAACAGTTAGCCAAACCATAAGAAAAAAGTAATCCGGATGGTGTGTAGGCCAGAAAAGAAAGGGACTTGGGGGTAATGTGCATAGGGGTGCCAAGAAGCCCTTCACCTAGGCCACCAGTTCACCTAAGACTGGTCCTTTATGGGGTTACTATTCTCCACAACAGCCTTACATTTTACACAATGCTATTACATGTTGCTTACAGAAACATTTACTACTACACAGTTTTACAGAAAACATTAAGCTAAATATATTGGTCATCACTTTTCTTAACTACTGATCAGTGATCATCAATCATACCTCTTAACCTATTTGAGCAAGTATTCTGGACAAAGCCAAAATGATGGGGGCAAAACAGATGTTACATATTACTCATAAACTTAGGAAGCTGATAGACTGTTTTTGCACTAGCATGCATTTTCTGAATGATATGAAGTCTGAAAATCAGTTGCCCGGCATTATTTAGTAATGATTTGCCAGAATACCACAAATTGTGAGAAACAGACCACAATATGAGGCAAAAAATCAACACATTCTGTAACATCCGTTTGAGAATATAGAACGGGAACAGAGGCATGAATATAGCACTTCTTTAGACCAACACGTTTCACAATGACTTTAACTTTTGATCTTGTTAAAAGCTCTTCCTAGTAAGTTATCAAGTTACTGATGTTAGATGCACTGTGTTCCAGTGTCTTTAGGTTTTCTTTTAGTAGACCTGCACCTATTACTTCCCTTAGAAAGTTGCTAGAATAGGATGACTTGTTTTGGCATACATTTTCTGACTGACACTCAAATGTCTGTTATTGTTTAGTGACTTCACTCTTTAATCATCAATGTTTTACCATAAAAACACACATTTTATAAGGAACAGACCACAAGTATGAGGCCACAAATGAGAAATAAGGTATCTATTAGCGTAAACTTTCTTTTTTACGTCTAGGTATTAACAAACGCCAAACTTGGTCCTTTAAAAAATGCAATCCGTCTCAGACGAGAGTAATGACAGTTTTGCAAGGTGGAGCTGTAAAGTAAACAAACCGTCCGTATCCAGGGTGAATTACATCATTTTAATTCCACTCTTTAGGATTTTTCCCCCTCTCAATGAAGTACAAGTAAATTCACTATACGTCACTGCACTTTTAGATAATAAAGTAGCAGAACTACCATTATTGAGTTTCGAGTTGCACTCACTTTTATTTCCGGTTCCGGTGTTTTGGACTATCTGGGTTTTTACGGTTATTTTCAAGTACAATTCGAGTAGCATGGCTGCTCGGTCTGTAATTGGAAGTACTGGGCTGTGTAGGCACCTGTTAGGCAGCCTAACACAGCGGCGTTTGGAGTGCCGCCTCCCTGTTTGGGTGCGTGGAGTTTCTGGGTCTGCGCGCTCCGACTCTGCAGCGACTGTGACGGGCTCAGATGCGATAGATTTCCACAAGCAGCAGCGAGGTGAGGGTCACCTTACCGAGGTCAGCGTGTTTGAGAAGGTGAGATAGAATTAAACGCTTTTGTTGAGAATCATCAGATAGCTTTTAGTACCTTGCTTTGCAGACTTGTTATTTTACTTGTTTTTTGGTATTCCGAGTCCGAAGGTTTGCAGTATTACTTCATGTAGTAGGCTCTTGTCACCCCATATAGTGCTTTTTTTCAGGCAGTGTTCCAAAGACGCAATTACCACCGTAACGGCTACAAACAAATGCAATCTGAGGGTCATGCTGCTTAAGGCTAGAAGTCTAAATCTTGAAGCACTCCTTAAAATGGAGAACATCGACATTTGTGCTGTAACAGTGGCCTGATTCAAGGCAGCAGAAAGCACCCCTGCACTATAACTTGTTCCACACCTTTCGGCCCCAGAACTTGGACAGAAGCTCCAAAGGCGGTGGTGTTTCCATATTCATAAAGGATTAGCACACGTCCAGACTAGTAGCCCAACGTAACACATCTGAGATACTGCAGGTGCAGCTAACATTGGGTAATACAGAGATTCAGGTCGTAGCCTGCCGTAGGTCCCCAACCATGTCCCAAGATTCACACTCCACGTTCCTAAGCACCCTTGAGAATATTAAGATCCAACCTAACAGTCTCAAGTAATCTCCCAGTGAAGTACCTCGCAGGCGGTTTCGTGCAGCTTTGGGCGGGGGGTGGGCGTGATTGTCAGTCCGGAATTCGGCAAATGTACGGAAGCAAGCATACTTTGCATTACCTATATACTTTAATTGTGCATACAACAACAATTGCAGATGTAATAATATACGGAAGCAACATAAGCATACTCGAATTCAGCATACAACAAGAATTAAGCACTAAGAGCATTTATTCTGATGAATGTGCATACAACAACAATTGCAGATGTAATAATATACGGAAGCAACATAAGCATACTCGAATTCAGCATACAACAAGAATTAAGCACTAAGAGCATTTAACAGTTTCATTAGGCATACAACAAGAATTGCAGATGTACTAAGAGCATTTAACAGTTTAAATGTTCGATGGTTAGCACATTATTAGCAGTGCCTAAAAATAGCCCCTCACATGTATTTCTTAGCACCTTATTAGCAGTTATTAGTATCGTTAAATAACATGACAATGCTATCAATGAAAACCAATTGTCTGTAACACACAGTACTAATCTTCAACCTGACTTGACAATGGAGTTTGCAGCTATAAAAGGTGGGATGCTTTGGCAAACATGTTTGCTACATCCAGCCTAAACTACGAGAACGTCGCTGACATGAGCCGAATCGACGATACCTACCTGTCCTCCGTGACATCTTCCCTGCCTTCTGCCATTGCATTCCTGCAGTCCGTTGGCATTGTGCACAAGGAGAGACGCTGCCACCTCTGTGGCTCCAGGGCTTCTCTGGTTCGCCATCGGACATCATTTGCCTGGAGATGCACTGCACGAAAGTGTAGGAGCAAGTCAGGAATGCTTTCTGGCACCTTTTTCAATAAGAGCAGGCTGCCTTTGGATATCCTGCTCAAAATCCTGTATTGGTGGGCAAGAAAGCTGCCCATCTGCAGACTGGCAGACCACTTGGCAGTCTCCGTCAACTCGGTGCTGGGCTGGTATCAATTCCTACGGGATGTCTGCAGCTGGAAACTTCTGCAGGACCCGATGCTGCTTGGGGGACCCAGTAAGGAGGTCCAGATCAACGAATGCCTGCTAGTGAAAGCAAAATACAATCGTGGAAGAGCCTTGGCCAAGATGGACCGTTGGGTCTTTGGCATATATGACTGCAGTCTTAAAAGCGGATGCCTCCGCTTTGTGTCCAAAAGAGATGCAGCCACTTTGATACCGATCATCAGACAGCACGTGTTACCGGGGACGGTGATAGTGTCTGATGAATGGGCTGCCTACAGGGGCATTCCCGAATTAGCAGTGATGAATTACACCCACCTTACTGTTAACCACAGTAAGAATTTTGCAGACCCTCAGACTGGCGCACATACTAATGCCGTGGAGGCCATGTGGTCCCGATGCAAAAAACAATTGAGACAGATGAATGGCACTCTCCGACACATGTTGGACAGCCATTTGGATGAGTTCCTGTGGCGCGAGAAATACAGCAGACAAGATGATGACTTGTTCCTCTGCCTACTTGCACATATAAAACAGTACCAGGATTTGCATGAAGAGGACCTGGGTGGCCGTAAAGTGATGGTGCAATAACTTGAAATGGTGATTTTTAACTTCTGCTGTATTTTGTAATGGTGCAATAACGTGTGAGGTGATGGTGCAATAACTGGCAATATTTTTTTTTAATTGATTTACTGCTACTACTACTCTTAAATGTTAAATTTACGTTAAATACTACGTTACATAAATTGCGTTATGAAAGGTGATTTTAACTTGCGTTTATTTAAAATACTATTGAATGTTATAATTACGTTACATAAATTGCGTTAGGAACCGGTGATTTTAACTTCTGCTGTACTGCTTTTCAATTTAATTGAATGTATTTTCGACATTTTCCTTAAATAAATTGTGTTAATTTCAAATACAAGTGAATTTTTTTATCCTACAATTACTTTAAATGCCTTTCCGTGTCAGGGTAACTAGGAGGCGGGCTTTGCTACTGTGTTTACATGTCATTGTGAGTCTAGGAGGCGTGTCCGGGGCGGGGTTTGCTACTGCGCATCCTGCGAGGTACTTCACTGGGAGATTACCCAGTCTCATACTGGGTGACTTCAACTACTCCTCCATTAACTAGGAAAACTACTCCTGTACCAACTAGAGGTAGCAACATCCTTGACCTGGTTATTACTAACATGGGCAACCGTTGCTCTACACCAGTAGGTTCATACTAGGCTATCTGCCCTAGGGAATTTATAAGCCTAGCCAGAGTGTGTTTGGCTTTCGCCACCCATTTTAAATTAATTTTGCTATGCCCTTTTTCGAGGTTAGTATACTGTGCCTCTGTCTAACAGTGACACAGAAGTGATACCCTGGGTAAACCTACCATTTCCCATCCATTCATCAAGATTCCTGTTTAGTCAACAATTAGATCCGACCACAAACTAATCACCTTGGAAATCCACATCCCTCCCACCCCACAAAGGTAACCACCATGAAAAACTTCTCCAAAGCTAACTTTGGGCTCCTAAAACAGAGGTGGCTAACTTCACGGCACCCATGCAAATGGAGAATAGTTGCATGACTGCCGAATCATGCACCAGTGCACTGTACGGACACGTACACAAATGCATCTCGCCATACCCAGTAGAACCAAGAAGAAAGAAGCCAATCTCTGGTGGTTCCCTGCCATAAACAAACTCTACAACAGGAGGAGGAAACTGATGCAGAATAAGGTGAAGTCCCAAGAGTGGAAAAACTCCTTTATCAGACTCAACAAAAGATTTGAGATCCCTCATCAAATCCTCTAAAGCTAGCTATGAAAACAGAGTTGCAGTAGATAGTAAAGACAGCCGTAGGGCCTTCTGTAGTTATGTAAAGAATCTCCATGGCAATACCCAGATTTGCTCTGATCTACTTGCACAATGACACCTTCTATACCGACCCAAAAGATATTGCCAGTATACTGGCCAACAGATTCACTGCCAACTTTACTCCTCTCTCTCTCTCTCTCCAAAGGACCAATCAGAATACCAGTAGATTGCCAGGCACCCAGTATTACTGCTGCACAGGTTAAAAACAGCAAAGTCCAAGGCCAAGAATACAGCTTCTATGGGACCTGACAATATCACCGGCTGTGTTCTATATGAACTACAGAGTGAACTAGCATCTCACCTGTGTGCCCTGTTCAGTGACAGTCTCACCTCAGGCTTTGTCCCTACTGAATGGCAGATCCCTACAGTCATCCCTCTCCACAAGGGAGGAGTGACAACAGACCCTGGGAACTATTGCCCCATTAGCCTGACGAGTCTAATGTGCAAAGCTATGGAACGCATCATCATGGACCCGATAAACAAGGATATAGGGAATCTTCAAACTCTGGATCCTACACAGTTTGCCTACTCAACTTGGTTGAGGTGTGGATGAAGGCAAGGTGGTTCATACAGTCTACCTTGATCTGGCCAAGGCCTTTGATACCATTCCCCAGACAGGAATCCTAGAAAAACTCACTAAGTTAGGGATCAACCCCTGTATCACTCGATGGGTTGCAAACTGGCTCACAGATAGAACCCACAGTGTGAAAGTAGCTCAGACTGTCGACCAGTTATGAGTGGAGTCTCACAGGGTTTGGTCCTGGGTCCTCTCCTGTTTGGTATCTACTTCTCTGAAGTCCATGCCAACACGAAGGAACTCTGGATGACAAAGTTCATAGACGGTTGCAAGTTGGGAGCTATTATAAGCTCCCCAAGTGATGTTGACATCCTACAGAAAGGCCTCAGTGAGACCGACGACTAGTGTCAGAACCATGGCCATAAACTCAATACCAAAAAAAGTGTCGTCATCCACCTTGGGAAAAACCCGGTTCCCTTGAATTCCCACATCGATGGTAGTCCACTGAACGCAGAAGGCATTATAAGAGATCTAGGAACGCAGGTTGACAGCAACCTCTCTTTTGATCACCACATTGCCACTGTGGTCAGAAAGGCCTTCTATGTGGCACATCTCATTACTAAGGGTTTTGCATCCAGGAAAAAAGAGGTCCTTGTCTCCCTCTACTCTTCCCTCATTAGGCCATTCATCGAGTGCAATGCCCAATTTGGCATGTACCTCACTAGACACCTGCTATAACTGGAGAGGTCGCAAAAGTACCTCTCAAAGAGGATCCTAGGCCTTAAACACTTGTCCTAACATGGACAGACTAAAAAAAAACTCCCAACTATTCTGTATCATATCGCCTACATAGAGGCAATATCTACTTGACTTACAAAGCCATGTCTGACCCAGCTCTGTTAGAAATGCTACATCTAAAGAATTCCCGATCCCTTCGCACCACACGATCCAGGGACCTCAGCCTCATTACCACAATCAACAACACATGCTGGAGGGACAGGTTCATAATCCAGAGACTGCCCATGCCATGGAATAGACTTCCCATACATGTCAAGCAGAGCACCTCACTGGCTGTCTTCAAGAGAAATCTTGATGAGTGGATGGGAAATAGAAAATTCACCCCGGGGATCACTCCAATGACTCTACTTGACAGAGACACTAGGAACTAAGGTCGGATGGCACAATGCCAGAGTAATCCTGTGGGCTAAGCTTGTAAAGGGCCATTAGCCTAGTACACACCTATGAACGTATGTACAAGCATAAGCTGCCGACCTATAGTGTAGGTAAAATAAGCGAATCTCTGAGAGTGGCATCTTAGTTGTGTAAAACAACATTTTATTTGTTTAAAGCAATTTTGCAAACCAAAATTTTATGGAATAGCTTGGGTTGCTGCCTTGTCAGATGCTGAGTATGATAGTTTGCAGTGCAAACCCTACCGGCAACCAGTGCAGGGAACTGTACATTACTTCTGTTAACAAAAGAAACACTTGAGTTTTTTTTGTGGCATTGTTGGAGAACAGTACCTCCCATGTCAGTCTGTGCAGAACTGGGTGTGCCTTATGTGATTGACATGCCAAATGGCTGTAATGTATGCAGATGATGCATGATTGACTGTTATGTAGATTTAACAGCGACATTATGCATACATTGGTTGTTTATTTACAAGTCTGTCGGTCAACCACGTAAATTTGTGGGTGTTGCTGCAGATGTTCAATGTAAGTTTTAACGGATCCCTGTCAGGTGATCGAATTATCACAATTTTATAATTCATATGATCGTGACCATATGATCAAAGTTTTGAAACTTATAAAGTTTTGAATGGAGATGGAGGTACAGCACGCAAAGAGAAATTAACCCTTTTCATCAATGAGGTGTGATCTTGGAGTTAGTTATTTAATTTGCAGGGAGTGGGCGGTACAGAGGGGCTTGCCACACTGCAAAAACGTAAAAAAAAATTACTTGGGAGTTATAATACTATTTTTAGCATTGGGTAATTGTAGTGCCCCCTCAAGCTAACATGCCAAATACCCAATGAATATTCATGTGGCCAGTGAAGACTGACATCACCATGAATATACACTTGTTATTCAAACATGTCCCAGGGTGGTGGGTGGCGTTTAGGCAGGACTTGCAACTGCGCACCAGAGGAAGTACTGTTCCAACTTCTCCTGTGTAATTGCTGGAGAACAGTACCTCCCCAGTCAGTTTGCACAGAAGTTGTAATGCTTTGTGTGATTGACATGCCAAATGGCTCTGATGTTGTATGCAAATGATGCACGATTGACTGCCATGCATATACAAATGATGCATGATTGACTGCCATGCAGATCTGACAGTGACGTTATGCATGTGTTGGTTATTGATTTACATATTTGCCATGCAGATACAAATGATGCATGATTGACTGCCATGCAGATTTGACAGTGACATTATGCATGTGTTGGTTGTTCATAGGTGGGTCCATAGGTAGGTACTAGGCTATCGGTCCAAGGGCCTAAGTAAGCCTAGCCAACAAAGTTCCCTGGCTTACACCAACCCAAAAAAGTTAATTTTCTGTGCCCCTGTCAAGCAGAGCCACGGAAGTGTATTTCTTATTTCCCATCCACTCATCAAGATTTTTCTTGAAGAGTGTTAATGAGGAACTTTGCTTGACATAGATGGGTAGCTTGTTCCAGAGTATGGGAAGTCTCTGGGAAAGAAATCTGTCCCTCCAGCAAGTCCTGTTTGTGTTGACAAGGTTTAGGTCCCTAGAGCGTTTAGCTCAGAGGGATTGGGATTGGGATTTCTTTAGGTGTAGCATGTCCAACAGCTCTGGGTTTGACATAGTTTTATATGTTAGGCAGAGATCACCTTGGAGTAGGCGATATGCTGCAGAGTAAAGCTGGAGTTTTTTAAGACTATCAGTGTAGGGCATCTGTTTGAGGCCAGTAATTCTCTTTGTGAGGTACTTCTGTGGCTTTTCCAGTTGCTGCAGATGTCTTGTGAGGTACATTCCAAAAGGGGCGTTGTACTCTGTAATGGGTCTAATGAGTGTCGAGTAGAGGGGAATAATGGCCTCTTTTTTTTTTTTTTTTTCCTGGATGAGAACCCTTTTGTGATGAGATGTGCTATGTAGAAGGATTTCCTGACTGCTGTGGCAATGTGATTATCAAAGGAGAGACTACTGTCCACCTGGGTCCCAATGTCTCTTATCACACATTCAGTGTTAAGAAGACTGCCGCCTATGTGGTAGTTCATGGGTACAAAGTTTTTACCAAAGGGGATAACGATGTACTTTTTGGCATTGAGCTTGAGGCCATGGCTGTGACACCAGGCATCTGTCTCAGTGAGGCCCTTCTGTAGGATGTCCACATCATTTGGAGACTCGACTATAGCTCCTAGTTTGCAGTCATCTGCGAACTTCGTTGGCCAGAGGCCTTCTATGTTAGCCTGTACTTCAGAGAAGTAGATACCAAACAGAAGTCCCAGGACTGAACCCTGTAGTACTCCACTTGTCATTGGTTTGAAGTCAGATTTGGAGTCTGCAACTTTTACAGTGTGAGTTCCGTCAGTGAGCCAGTTGGCAACCCATCTTGTGACATAGGGATTTATACCTAGTTTAGTGAGTTTAGCTATAATTCCAGAATGGGGCATGGCGTCGAAAGCCTTGGCGAGGTCAAGATAGGCTGTGTGAGCCACCTTACCCTCATCTACGGCTTTGGTGACTGCCTCCAAGAAGTCGACCAGGTTCAGGAGGCAAGATCTGCCTTTCACAAACCCGAACCGGGTGGGGTCCAGAGTGGGGCATGGTGTCGAAAGCCTTGGCGAGGCCAAGATAGGCTGTGTAAGCCACCTTACCCTCATCTACAGCTTTGGTGACTGCCTCCAAGAAGTCGACCAGGTTCAGGAGGCAAGATCTGCCTTTCCCAAACCCGAACCGGGTGGGATCCAGAGGGATCCAGAGTTTGGAGGTTACCAGTGTCTTTGTTTATGAAGTCCATGATGATACATTCCATGGCCTTGCAGACCAGGCTCATCAGGCTAATAGGCCGATAGTTCCCAGGATCAGTGGTGGCTCCCCCTTTGTGGAGTGGGATAACTGTTGCTGTGCGCCATTCAGTGGGCACAAAGCCTGACGTGAGGCTATGATTGAACATGGTGCTTAGGTGGGGAGCCAGTTCGTTCTGAAGTTCGTGTAAAACGCAGCCTGGGATGTTGTCCGGTCCTATGGATGCTTTGTTCTTGGCATTAGAGAGTGCTGCTTTTACCTGTGAAGTTGTGATTACAGCGACTCTGCATTCTTCTTGTATAGATATGGTCCCTTTAGGGGGTGAGAGAGGGGTAAAGTTAGCATTGAACCTATCTGTTGGCAATATCAGTTGGTTCTGTAATTTTTGTGCCATTGTGCTGTAACTCGGAGCAGATCTGGGTGTTGCCATTGAGATTTTTGACATAGCTATAGAATGCTTTGTGGTTGTCCTTAGAATTAGTGGCAATCTTGTTTTCATAGCTAGCTTTGGATGATCTTATAACGGATCTCAGCTTCTTGCTGAGGCTGACCAGGGAGCCCCTCCACTAATGAGATTTTACTTTCTTTTGCAGCAATTTCTTCCCTCTGTTGTAGAGTTTGTTTATGGCAGGGGACCGCCAGATTGGCTTCGTTTTTTGGGAGAATAGCGTCTTGGTTCTGTTTGGGATAGCACAATCCATGAACTCTTGAAGTGCTTATAGAGTGCATTTGTGTAGGATTCGGCAGTCATAACTGTATTGTCCATCTGCATGGGTGTCATGAAGTTCACCACTTCTGTCTTAAGAAGCATGAAGTTGGCTTTGGAGAAATGTTTTACCGTGGTTTCCTTAATGGGGGCGGGATGTGGAAATCTAGGGTGATTAGCTTATGGTTGGATCTGACCAAAGAGGAGTTGACTTCAGGTGTGTAACACCGGTCACTCATGTTGGTAATGACTAGCTCTAGGATATTGTTGACCCTGGTGGGCGTGTGGTTAAATTGATCCAGGGCATTGGAATTTATGAATTCCAGAAAGCGCTGAGCGAAGGTGTTGGTACATGAGTAGTTTTCCCAGTTAATGGTGAGGTAGTTGAAATTGCCCAATAATAGGGTGTTTGGTTGAACCCTAATATTTCCAGTATATCAAGAAAAGAGGAGTGGGAATCCTGGGGCATGGTGGAGGATCTGTAGCAAGCTACAATGTGGATTGCAGTTTTGCCCAGAGTTAGTTGCACTTGGATAAACTTGGCTGCATTATGCTGAGCAACTAGCCTGGAGGTATGGATATCCTTAATGAATATGGACACACGTCCGCCTTTGGTGTTCCGATCCAGGTTAGATGGCCGAAAAGTGTGGTAGGAGTTATAGCCTGGTAATGCAGGGTGCTCTCTGGAGCCTTGAACCAGGTTGTTGATTTACATATCTGTCAGTCACCCACATAAATTTGTGAGATGTTGAATGTAGGTTGTAAAGGATCTTTATCAGATGATCGAAGTATCAAAACTTCGAAATTCATATGTCGGTACAGAATGGAAAGGGAAATTTATCATTTTCCTCAATGTAGTGCAGTCTCGAAGTTGGTATAGTTAATTTGCAGGGGGGCTTGCCCCCTGCAAAAATGTAAAAAAAAAAAAAACTTGGAGTTATAGTGCTGTTCTGTAGAATTAGGTGATTGTAGTGCCCCCTAGAGCTAACTTGCGGAATACCCGATGAATATTCATACAGCCAGTGAAGGCATTAACATGAATATACATTTGTTATTCGAACATGTCACAGGGTGTTAGGTGTTGGGCGGGGTTTAGGCAGGACTTGCAACTGTGCATCCGAGGAGGTACTGTTCTACATCTTCGATGTTGTTGCATATAATATTGCTATGTTTGAGATAACTGTTTTAATATCAGAGTAAATGTAGAAGTTTTTGTTCTGAAATCTCTGGACATTTATTTTTTTCATGTTTTTTTTCACAGGACACTACTGCCCATAAAGGGACTCTCCTGCATAAAGAGGGGCAGGTGGTAACTCCAGGATTAGCCTAATTTTGTTCTTGATGTTTCAGTTTGGGGCCTAGAATATTTTTCCTTTGGAATTGTGGCATTGTAGCAGACTTGTTTATTTGGTTAATTATGTTTGTATAACAAGGTAATGCACTAGTAACAAAAGACCAATGGCAAACGCGTCCTGGGTGAATATAATCTAAAAAAAGATAGATACTTTCAAATGGTATTGGAGTAAATTGTCAGAGGTGCGAATAGCATATAGTACGTTCAATAATTTGGTGATAACCGATGACTGAGTGTGGGTATCACAGGATTTACCAGTGATTACTGTGGTTTGATGGTGAAGGTGTAGACCACTTGATCAAACAACGCCAACTGTGGGGAAATCCTGTGATACCACACCCAGTCATGGGTTATTGCTATTACATATTGACAATGTTTAAGAGAGGATTTGCTTACGTTTCTTTAAACACTGACACTGTATAACTGCAACTTAGTGTTGCTCAGCTTCTTTGCATTCAAGTGTACTGTGCACGTAGATGGTACTTGTGTACTTATGCTTGCAAGGTACTGTATGCAATTTAAAGAAAGAATCATCTATGTAAAGTGCTGTTTTTTTTCTTTGTTAGAGACAGTAATGTAAAACTTTGCATGTCATTTATCGACTGACAATTTCTTAGTGATCAGAAATGTAAAACAAATTATGAAGGGCAGAACAAATATCAGAAAAATTAGGGATGAATTGTAAAACTAGTTTCACCGAGGAAAATTGGCTAGACTTAAAATGGCCCACAGGCGTAACTAGCGTAGTACTTGTCTGTGAGCCAGCGGTATAATCAATCATAATGATGGTAACCAACCATTCCTCTCAACTGTGTAGATTTTTGCAGAAGGTTCCAATTTTCCTCTGATTTTGCCTCGTCTTTGACAAAGTAGATTATGGATGGTGTTCTAATCATATAGTAATAGAAAGTGTGGCTGCTCAGTGGTATGTTGGGAGCCAACTTCTATTGATACATGCTTGATTTACAATGGGCACTCTGACCAGTTGGCCTCCACATTTTTGAATTCCAATGACCCTTTATTGTAAAGTGTTCTATAAAAGATACAACAGTTTAGAAGAAATAATATACAAGCATGGTTTTAGAGCACAGAGGGAGGAATTGGGTGAAGACGATGCTGAGCAATTGATGGGAAACGATGGTAGTGGGTTAAGTGATGTGGCCGGGCAGGTTAGTTTTTGTTTAGTTTATTAACGTAGGTTTCCGCTGATGTATATTTGTGATTTCTTAAATCTCATTCATGAAAACAAGGAAAATTAAACCTTTTCTGTTTTTGAAGTTTAAATTAATTTTTTTAACGGATATATTTGAATGAGCTGTTTTTGTTATGTATAGTGCATGTCTCAGTGGGGAAAATGAGTGACGGATATTTACATTGTAAATGTGGTTAAAAGGGTACTTTGGACTACTGACAAAGTAAGAGTATTACATGCGGCATGAGTCTGATAGGGCTACAATGAGGTTTTGGAGTTCCTTTAATATTTCTGATAGCATGATTAGGATGTCCTTTTTCTTCATGCATTTGTTAGTATTTTGTTTATTAGATCATTTAAATTTTGACGTGAAAACTGACCCGCTAGACTTTGAATCGTCTTCTGATGTAACACAGTTGACTAGTTCATTTTGCATTGTCCTGTACAGGTGTTTTGTGTGGTTATTAATTGAAGATGTAATGCTGTATACCAGTATTTATATAAAGTATGATAGCTTAAAGCTGAGGGTAGTAGTAGTAAGTACTCCATTTGGCATGCAAGATAAATTTAGAATGGGTCTATTTTAGCTTTATTGAAACCAATTGCAGTCAATCATAAAATAGAAGTTTAAATCCAAAAAGTGCTCATGTGTGGGGACATTGTCACTCATGATGGACTCTGAGTGGATCTACTTCAAAGCAGAGCACAAAATGGATATTTTCATCTTCTGAAATTAAAGAACACCCCCCCCCCCCCAAGGTACAAGCCAAGCAAATATCCCTCCTGATTTTTGACATTATTGCAACCAATAACACTGTCATGGATCAGGTAAATCACCTTAAGCTGCCAAGAAAATATATACGGATAGTGAGTTCAGATTTGATCAATTAGCCAGACAAGTCACAAAGCAAAACAAAAACTGTACGCCTTATACAAATTAAACCTTGTCTGACACAACAAGCACAAACATAATAAAGCTCAGGATATACTTCTTGCAATCCATTCTACACCTCCCCAGTTCTAAGACATTTACCAAAACAATCTTCTAAGCAAATTTGAAAAATTGTTACTGTAAAATAGCTAAATTTGCATCCATCCTCTCCAATAAAGCACACCATTGGTCTTACAAAAGTTACAGTGCTTAGGCCTGCAACAATCCTTGGCACTAGCTCAACTCAGTACCTCACATAGTATTGTAATACAATTCAAACAAGCATTAAGGAATTGCAAGCCTTCATTAAAAATATGAACCGCCTGAAAATCTTGGCTCGCGGCACATTAACAACTGACATGGAGATGCCAAGTCTTCATATATTGTCAAAGTGTGAACCCCCCCCCCCCTTTATAGAGCACCATCCAACCTCACATAATGCTACCACACCACTGAATCAAACACATAAACACACAAAGACATACTCGGAGGCTCTGAGTAAAAATTTATCTAAACAGCAGAGGCCTCCAAAGCAGACACCCAAGCAACTGCTACCTCAAGACACCCCACAAGCAACACATAAACCACAAAATCAGTGTGCAAAGCAGTCACAGCCCTTAAGGCCAAATACAACACCAAACATACTTGTCATAGGTGACTCCATAGTCAGACACACTGACGTCCCACTCACCAGGCTGAACAAGGAGAGGGTCACAGTAAGCTGCCTATCGGGCGCTAGAATCCGCCACATAACACAAGCACTCTGGTCACTCCACGGCAAGTACAAATATTGTCCATGCTGGTGTGAACGACCTGAGTCGTACCTCCCTGGACTACATGAAAAGAGACCTATAGAGGAGCTCTCTGATTATGTAGCCCAGGCAGGTATGACCCTGACCCTGAGCAGTATCCTTCCTTCACCAAGAATGATGCCGCAATATAGTGACAAGATGATCAGCTTTAACAATTGGCTTAATTTCTGGTGTCATTCAAAGGGGATCCAGTGTCTGTCTGCCTGGGATGACATGCTTGACAAGCAACGCTGCTTCGCAAGGGACGGCTTGCACCTGTCACCCCTGGGATTCCGGATATTGGCTAAGGCTCTTGCCACCCCCATAGTGCCTTTTTTAGGCAAGGCTCAAATTCTAAACCTACCACCCTAGAAAACAAAAATGGGAAGAAACTGAGGGTAATGCTGCTCAATGCCAGAAGTCTAAATCTCAAAATGCACGCACTCGAGGCCCTTCTCAGTATGGAGAACATCGATGTCTGTGCTGTAACTGAAACCTGGTTCAAGGCTCCTGAGAGCACCCCGGCACTATAAGGTTTTACCTCGTATCATGCGTTCCGGCCCCAAAACCCGGACCACACCACAAAAGGAGGGGGTGGTATCCATATTCATAAAGGATACCCACACCTCCAGGTTGGTGGCAACGCACAAAGCTTCGGAAACCATCCAGGTGCAACTAACCATAGGCAAAACTGCTCTACAATTTGTAGCATGCTACAGGCCACCCTCTCAAACTCAGGAACCCCACACAGCCTTCCTGAAGACACTGGAGGGTATAAATGTATCTCCAAACACCATCATATTTGGTGACTTCAACTACCCGAATATAGACTGGGAACATTACTCAAGCCCTAACTTTCTAGCCCAACGGTTCCTGGAGTTCATAAATTCAAATGCCATGGAACAACTAGTCACTGTTCCCATGAGAGGAGAAAATATACTAGATCTCATTATCACAAACATGGGGACAAAATGCTCCACACGCGAAGTATATCCCTCATTGGTGAGACCTGATCATAAACTAATCTCACTGGAAATCCACATCCCGCCCCACCACAAACAAAAAGACCACAGTGAAGAACTTCTCTAAAGCAAACTTCACACTACTCAAGACTGGTGTGGTATCCTTCAAGGCCCCTGAGCCAGTGGAAACCACAATCCAAGCTGCGGAAGCCCTTACAAATGCCTTCTATGAACACCTCCAGGACTGCATGGATCAGGCAATCCCAAATAAAACCAAGACTCTTTCCACCAAGGGCAAACGTCCAGTCTGGTGGACCCCAGCCATTAACAAACTTTACAATAAGAGGAGAAAGCTATTACATGATAGAACAAAATCCATAAAAGGAAAGTCACCCCTGATTATTATTAGTAAAAAAATACGAGCACTCATAAAATCAACTAAGGCCAATTTTGAGAGAAAAATTGCCATAGATTCAAAAGACAATCATAAGGCATTTTTCAGCTATGTTAGGAACCTGGGTGGATACTCCCAGATATGCTCAGAATTAGTCCAAATGATACAAAAATCACTGAACCCACAGACATTGCCAACATACTGGCAGACAGGTTCAGTGCAAACTTCACCCCCCTCTCCCCCCCTAAAGGAGAGTTAACTATCCCAGCGGAGTGTAGCCTCCCAGACATCTCAAATGCGCAGGTGAAAGCTGCTCTCTCTAAAGCTAAAAACACAGCATCAATGGGACCGGATGGTGTCCCCGGCTGTGTGCTACATGAGCTCAATGAGGAACTAAACCCGCACATAAGGCAGCTGTTTAATCTCAGCCTTACCACAGGATACGTGCCCAAGGAGTGGCGTATGGCAACTGTGGTCCCACTCCACAAAGGCGGTGCCTCTACGGACCCTGGTAATTACCGCCCCATAAGCTTAACAAGTCTAGTCTGCAAAGCTATGGAGAGGATCATAATGGAGCTCATAAACAAAGATATAGGGGACTTGCAGACATTGGACCCGACCCAGTTTGGCTTTGTCAAGGGCAGATCATGCCTTTTGAACTTAGTCGACTTCTTCGAAACAGTCACCAAGGCCATTGATGAGGGAAAGGCAGTCCATACAGCCTACCTTGACCTTGCAAAGGCTTTCGACACAATACCCCACTCGGGTATTGTAGAAAAACTTACCAGCTTAAATGTAAACCCATATGTCACAAGATGGGTTGCAAACTGGCTTAAGGACAGAACCCACAGGGTTAGAGTCGCTGGCGCTATGTCAGACTCCAAGCCGGTCACAAGTGGTGTCCCACAGAGCTCGGTCCTTGGCCCCCTATTGTTCGGCATCTACTTCTCAGAAGTACAGGCCAACATGGGAGGACTTTGGCTGACAAAGTTTGCAGATGAATGCAAACTGGGCGCCATAGTGGAAAGTGCATTGGACATGGATATCCTTCAGAGGGGACTCACGGAAACTGATAGCTGGTGCCAGAGCCATGGCCTGAAGTTAAACGCCAAAAAATGTATAGTCATACCCTTCGGGAAAAACAAGGTAACCCCAAGCTACCATATAGGTGGCAATCCACTAAGCACAGAAGAGGTTATCGGGGACCTGGGGACCCAGGTTGACAGTGGCCTTTCTTTTGACATTCACGTTGCTAAAGTGGTTAGAAAGACCTTCTACATTGCCCACCTGATCATGAAGGGATTCACATCCAGATCTAGTGAGGTAATTGTTCCCCTGTACTCTTCACTTATCAGACCAATGATAGAATACAATGCTCCATTCGGGATGTATCTCACCCGACATCTGCAGCAATTGGAGAGACCCCAAAAGTTCCTCACCAAAAGGATAAAGGGACTCCAAAATCTGTCATATGCTGCCAGATTGAAGAAACTCCAGCTCTATTCAGTCGCATACTGTCTGCTCAGAGGTGACATGTGCCTGACATACAAGGCCATGTCCAACCCGGAATTAATGGACATGCTCCACCTCAAAAAATCCAAATCCACCAGAACCACTAGAGCAAGCGACTTAAACCTTAGCACGGATATAAATAGGACGTGCAGGAGGGATAGATTTATCACTGAGACTCCCTATGCTGTGGAATAAAATCCCGGTCCATGTGAGGCAGAGCACCTCGCTGGCTCTGTTCAAGAGAAATCTTGACCTGTGGATGGGAGACCGTAGGTTTACCCCGGGAATCATCTCTGTGTCACTGCTGGACAGAGGCACAACAAACTAATGGGCACAGTATTTTTTCATGTAAGGGGTGGCGTAAGCCACAAAACTTTGGGCTAGGCTTATAAATGCCTTAGGGCAGATAGCCTAGTATAAACCTATGAACCTACTAACTAAAAGTCTATAAATTCCTTATTTAACACACAATTAACTGATCATGCATGCTTTCTTTCCTTTTTCTAGTATAGTAAACCCTGCATATAAATTGGATGTCAGTGAAAATTGTATTGCCTTTTGAGCTTTTCTCCCTGGTACTCTGCTGAAAATAGGCTCCTGGTCAACAAATTGAAACAAAAAAAATACAATACCAACATCTCTCTCTTGTGGGGTAACCTAGGTTGCATCATCAATGAAGGTCACTCCTCCTACTTCTCAGTTAATGCCGCATCCAGAAATAAAGGTTGTATTTCAAGAAAGCATGCATTGTATAAGGAAATTCATAAACAGGTTAAAACTTCATATTGTGATCTTGTAATTTCATAATTCAGATATCACATCAGCAGAATTTCCTATTATCTGTAGTCCTTAGAATAATTTTAAGCCAGTGAGCATCACCTCTGCAGAATGCTTTTTTACCTCCTCAGTTCTAGAAGTGAGGAAACTACAACCACTATACTATGTAGAAATCTTTTTCTGATACTGCAGGAATTGTTTATTGTTTACCAAGGTATCATATTACATAATCTGTTTTGTAAATCAATTTCCTAATCAGATTGGGATTGGTAAGCATGAACTGCATTTTTTAGCAGTGGTATGTGGTATGAACCTCATGTTAGAGACCTTCACAGCTCATAAATCCGAAAGGTCCTGTGTCATGATAGTATGCAGTAGGGCACATGGAATGTTCTCTAAAGCAGTTGGTGTACTAGCCTCTGCCACACCCAGGTGTGGACTAATGGCACCTAAGTAAATGTAGAAAGTCTTGATCTGGTCACAAAACTGCTGTGTTGCTAAGCTTAACGGGGTTGAGCAACAACAGTGGCTTGTATGTTTGTAGAATTTGCAAATGTAGTGCTTTGCACAAACGCTGCAGAACTGCAGCTATCTGTAATGACGCCACATTTTTCACAGAAGTGGATCCCTTCATTCAACTGTAATCACAACACAGATGCACCTCGTTCATTGCTGGGAGACTGAAATTTCAGTAGAAGGTCATGGATAACATTATTTATTTTATTTGACATTTGTTTTCCGGGAAAGTCAGGCTGGGGAAAGAACCCATTTTTCAGTGGCGGTTGAGGGAGAAAAGCTTTACTGGCAAATTTAACATGTTATAGCAAATGAATACAGTGAAATTAGCAGAGGAAAAATGTAGATAATACAAGTTAATGTTTGAATATTTAAGGAAAAATAAGAGACCATGCATATTGAATAAAAGTATATATAAGATCATTGAGATTAAATAACAATAATTTATAGTGATGCAAGATCGTGCAGATTAAATAAAAAGAAAAGATAAAGTGGAACAAACATCACTAAAGATGTGGATTAAGCAGATGTAATGAAGAGTAAAGTGTAGTAATGATAATGATGTTGGGGAGTAACGGAATTACAATGAGAAGGATGTTAGGGAGTAACGGAATTACAGTGAGAAGGATGTTGGGGAGTAACGGAATTACAATGAGAAGGATGTTTTGCAGAAGAGAAAAACAAGGTGGTGGAATGAGAATATTTGTTGTGTCTTTTGGCTTTTCCCGGTTAGGGGTTGCCACAGCGGAACTCCGGTCCGCTAATGATTGGCAGTAGATTTTTACGTGCCGAGTTAGTGGATCTAAAATAGAGAAGTATTTCAGCCTGGTGTAATACAAGTGCAGAGACAAGGCTTAGTGAGGAATTCTTTTTTGAGTGTTGCAGCAATACGTAGCAGTCATTTGTTCAAATTGCCATAGGGATGGAGTTCTAGGCTTTGGCCACAGAGTTGGAGTGTAAACTGATTGTTTGATTTTATAATTTGCCAGCAGTTGAGGGAATTGGTTTGGAAGGTGATGGTTAAGAACAATGCTGATAGCTGGGCAGGATGAGTGTTGTATATCATTTTATGAGCAAGGTGAAATCCAGTATATAAGCAAGGTAGTGGGGTAGTTTTGAGTCTGTTTGATTTAAGAACAGAGCAGCGATAGGATCTGTAGGCCTGATTGGCTGCAAACCTGGTCACTTTATTATATAGCTCTGATTTTAGGGAGGTCTGTAAATGGGGAAGAATGGTGGAAACATAAAGCAGAGGAAAGAGGTATGCTCTAGCAAGAGTTACTCTACAGGGGGTGGTAATAATTATTTTTGCTCTGCAGAACATGGCAATTTTTTTGTTATGCATTTTTGTCTGTTGATCATATATTAAATGTATGTACTCTTACACCTAGCAACTTGATGTGTGGAAATGGCTTCTGTTAGTGTCATTTAGCGGGGATATTTTTAAGTGTTTCATAGTGTGTGTGAAATTTGGGGACAAGTAGGAGAAGTTTGCTTTTAGGATTGAGAAGTGTGTCGTCACTTAAGTCAGTTTTCACTTGGATTAAAGGTGTCTTGAATGTTTGTAGATGGGGAAGACTTAACAGATGAATGGAATCATCTGTGTTATTGTGTAAGAGAAGCTTGTTGGGAGGATGTATGATTAATAGGGATAGAACCTTGTGGAACATCCATATTAACTGGTAGGAAAGGGGAATACAGAGAGAGCACATTTAACTAACTGATGTTGGTCAGATAAGTAGCTAGAAAACAAGGTGAGTTGTCAGATGGCTTAGGACAACCATTTTTGAGTTATGTGGTGTGAAAGACATTATTGAAGGTTTTGGAGAGCTCTAAAAAGAGGGACGTGACTAATTTGTTGCCTCTGGCCTTGATGATGTCCAAGAAAGTTGTAATGACAGCTGTACTATGAGCTGACTGGAAGCCTTCTCGAGCATTTGTTAACCGATTTTCTTGTGGTAGATGATTTAGAAGTTGTTTATGCAGTTTTCTAGTATTTTTGTATGGGAAAGGCAGGATTGCCAAAGGTCTAAAGTTGATTATTTCGGTGGAGTGAAATAATACAGATTTTTTTTTTTTTCCAGCGAGATGGAACATTCTTGTTTATCCATATTAATTAAATGGATACTGGATATGCGATATTGATGGCAGCTGACATTTGGTATTCTGTAAGGAGATTTGTCTAAAGAGGGAGAGCAGGGCGTTAGTTTCCTTTGTTTTATATAGGATGTAGGGAGATTTCTCTGCAGAGGGAGAGCAAGACTTGTGGGAGTCTGTGTAAGAATGGAGCAGATTTCTGAGGAGCTTTTGGTGAGGGTAGTAGCTATGGATGGAGCAGATTTCTGAGGAGCTTTTGGTGAGGGTAGTAGCTATGGAGCCTATAAACTAGGAGTTAAATTTAACAGCTTGTGTGACAGAGAGATGTCCAGACAGGAGTTTGAGACACTCTGTACCAGAGTGTAAGGTTGTTTGTGTAAGACTAAAATTATTTTGAGGAATTTAATTTATTTAATTGGGGATCTAAGTACTATTGTTTCTTGTGAATATTAACTTTATAGCTTTGTAGATGAAGCTAATTTGAATGTTTGCCATTCTGTCCAAGCTTTATCTCTTTTATGTTATTTTTTTTTATCAAACTTGTACTAAAATTGGATAGCCAGGGAATGTGGTAGGTTTTTAACTCTTCTCAGTCTGAAAGGAGTAAAGTTTTTAAGGATGTGTTAAATTTAAGATTGGCACCTTCTAGTGGTAATGATAATTTTTATAAATAAGAGCTGTTATAGTTTTCCTTATATATGTATTGTTTACATAGCTGGGATGGTGTAGTCAGTAAGGGTTTCTAGATGAATGGTTTAGGCTTGAAACCAGGAGCTAGCTGAGAGTGGAGACATTAAATAAGTGTGAAGTCACGCAGGTTGATACTAGCAGTGGGATAATTTGATATATAAGGTTTTGTCAGTCAATATTGATGTCACCAGCTCCTTGGGTATGGCATTCGACATCCAGTGGAGAATGTCTTCCAGAATAAGGATTTTAATTCCTTGGGGAATATAGAGAGTAAGAATGCAAATATTTTTATGGTTATTGTAATTTAAGATGCTTAGCAGTGTGGAATTTGGGAGGGGGGTTGTAGAAAAGGAAGAATACAACTTTGCCTGCTTTTTGTATTCTTTGAGTGGATAATGTTATAGCCTGGGGGAATAATTTGAGTCTTATCTGAGGTTTGAGCGATGTTTCGGTGACTGTGGCAGTATCTGGTGAATATTGAGAGATCTAGCAGTGAAATTAAGTTATTTATCATAATGTGAATATTTACAGAAATTATTAAACTGGGCAAGGGATTCAGTGGTATAAATATATGGTCAATCCCTGGATTTGTATATCCATCCACCCGCAGCCCCTTTTCACACTGGATTTGTATCACTGCATTAAATGATATTAAGTATGAGTGAACTGGTGAAAGTTTTGGAACAGTAGTATTTAATTTACTTGCCGCCCCCTGTAGGTAAAAAGGAGTCAAGTATTCTTTGTTTTAAAAGAAATGTGGCGAGGCACATTAAATTTTAAGCAATTTTCCCAGAAGAGAGCTTGACATTGTCATGTGTTGGGTAGCCAAGAGGGGGAGGTGGTGAGATTGCCACTTGGTAGCATGTAAGGTGTAAGATAGGAGGAGTGGAGAGTTGGATGTGCAAAGGAGGAGCATGACATGGTTTTCCGGTATTGTATAGTGAGAGGGTAGTGATGGTGGGCATTAGAATGTAGCTGGCTTATTGGAATGAGGGGAAAGGGTTTGGAGTAAAGTAAAAGGTGCTTTGTTTGAAAGGGAAAAAGAGGTTAGAAGTTAAAATAAGAATGTTGTAGTGCTGAGGGAGACAAGAACGGGGGAAGGTAATGTGAGTTGGAGGAGTAATAGTAGAAGAAAACTGTGAGTAGGGGAGGTAAAGGTAAGTAGGTGGAGTAAGATGTGGGTTGATAGGTGCTATTGTTAGCTGTAAGTAGAAGTCGTATGGAAGTACAAGTATAGCCGATAGGGAAAGTCAGGAAGAGGATGGCATAAGTAAAGGGTATAAATGTAGAGACAGAGGGGTGGGTGGAAATTAGGGTAAGGTAGAGGAGCAGGGAGAGGCATAGTGTAGCAAGGGTGAATGAAGTGGGATTTCAGCCTCACAGAGGTTGTGGGTTGTGATTTGCAAACAAAAAAGAATCAATTTAATGAATGATTATCCAGGCAAGTTTAGTATGTTTCCCCAGTGGAAGTTAGTAGCCTAAATGGTTAGAAAAATTGGAATGAAATGGGTAGAAGTAAATATTATATGGGCAGGCAAGTGTTTCTGCCAAATTAATGATGCTTACATTATAAAGGATTAAAGTATGCTAATAATGTGTGCCAGTAGTGCACAACATATCAGTATTCATGTGCATGGCAGTGTGTGCACACCTCTGTTGTGTACATTTGTGTTCATGGGTCATTACTAGGCTAATGACGTTTGGGGTCCGTAGCCTATTCACACACCCCAAACCATTTGGGTATTGAGTATCATGGATGTCTGTATGGGTGGTGCATGTTAGTAGGAAGGTAATTAAGAATTTCTAGGGAGGTGTTAGTCAAGATAATGCATTTCTTATTTATGGCCTCTGTCAGTAAGAGACATGGGGCCAGCCTGGGGGTAAATTTGCAATTTCCTGTCCAGTTGTCAAGGTTTTGTTTGGATAGGGTTGGGGATGAACTCTGCTTTACATGGGTGGGGATCCTGTTCCATAGTGTGGGGATCCTTTGGGACACATCTGTCTCTTCAGAGTGTTCTGTTTATTTCACAAGTGAACGTCAGATCCCTGTATCTAGTGTTTATTTTGCTGTTTGTTTTGCGTATGTGATATCCATTAGGACTCCGAGGAAACCCCGGCCAGGCAAAGATCCTCTCTCAGCAGCCTGTAGGAGACTGAATACAGAGACCAAGCCTTTAGGCGATCAGTGTAGGGCAAGGGTATTCATGCCCTGAATTTTCATAATAAGAAACCTTTGTGGGCATTCCAACTGCTGCAGGTGTCTGGTCAGATACATGCCAAAGGGTGCATTGTATTCAGTGACAATGATTTTCTTATTTTTAACTATACATTGGTCATAGGCCAGACTACTGTCTACATACTCATTCATTGCCTTGGTGACCCTCTCAAAAGAAGTCTACCAGATTAAGTAAGCATGACCTTCCCCTAACAAAGCCAAATTGGCAGAAACTGAACCCATCCAAATGTTCTTGTTTATCATTTTTGATTATTTGTTCCATGGTTTTGCATATTAGGCATGTTACACTGGGTTTGTAGTTTCCTGGCTTGGTTGATGGTCTTCCCCTATGGAGGGGAACAACTGTAGTCCTCCATTCACTTGGAATGTAGCCTATGTCAAGGCTGTAGTTGGAGTGCCTCAAGTGCTCCTGATGGATAATGTTTTAGACCATTCAGGAGGCAACTATCATCTGGTCCCTGCTGATAGCTGGGGGAAGTATGTTGAAGAGGATTTCACCTGGTGGAACTTGGGGAGGGGGGGATAAAGTTTGAGCTAAATTTATCACCCAGTAGATTTGCTATGTTACCCTGATCGGTGAAAGTGGTACTGTTCACCACAAGTTCAGCACATTGCTGTGTGTTACCACTAAGGTTCCGGACATACCTGAAGAAGGCTTTATGATTGCGGTTAACCTGGTGGCTATCCTGACCTCGCAATTTACCTTGTTGGACAATTTAGACCTCTTAGTTTCTTGTGTAGTTGTAAAAGAGAACACTTGTCTTTAAGGGAGTTGCTGTTCCTGATTTTGGGCATGAGTTTTCTTTTTTTATGTACCCTGCTTAGGTGAGGATTCCCCCAGTTGGGTTTGTTTTTAGTGTTTGTTTGTTTCTGGTAGGTATGGAAGCTTCTGTGCAGCCATTCACATGTTGTGGATGCTATGGATAATTTTTCATAGGTAGCTGTGGTCCTGGGGTTAGGGGGAGCCTTGAGGTTTGACAAACTGTTACTTAAAAATGATGTTTTCTTTTGAATAGTTCCTAACTGTTATTGGTTTAGTTGGATTTTCACGGTTGCTTTTTACTTCAAATGATACAATTTTATGATCCAACCTCAGTAGTGAGAACATGGTATGGGGGGAGGGGTACATCACTCTCCCACTTTGTGAGTACCAGATCGGTATGTTTGATCTGGCTGGTGAATGCACTAGCAGTTCCAGGATGTTTGTGTTAACAGTCTAAGAAGCATTGTGTCTGTAAATTTAAGGCAGTATATGCTTCCCAGTCTGTAGAGGGGTAGTTAGTTACCCATGGATAAGGTATTTGGCTGGACGGTGAGTGCTTGTAATAGGTTTATGTAAGAGCTGTGAGACACTAGGGCATGGAAGCTGACTTGTAACTAGCCATGCTATAGTGAGGCACCTTCTCTATATGACCTGGATGTGGATGAACTTCATGGTATCATCCTTTTTAACCAACCTTGTAGGTATGTTTGTTGCTAATGTAGGTTGGGACATCTCCACTTTTGGTCCCAGTCTGTGCTGGTGTTGGTCTAAATGTGTAGAAGGCACTCTAGCCTTGCATTGCAGGAGTACTTTCTATGGATTTAAACCAAGTCTTTATCCTCCAGAGCGAGCAGGGCTTGAAGGGTGTGGAGTTTTAGTCAATGTCCGAAAGCCTAGGGAGGGACAGGTGCAGCTCATCTTTGGCAAAGCAGCTTGGGCTTTTGGCCATGTCCTTCCATTCTGACAGATGCTGGCCCCCTCCGAAGTAACACCAGAATCAATCATGTTGTATTCATACTGTGAGCAGCATTCTACCTTCACCAAGGATGATGTCAGTGCAAGGGTTATACCTAACTGTGACAAATATAATGAATCTTTGTTGATAAACATTGGGGTACATTACAGTCCAACTCATTTCTTCAAGATATTCTCCCTGAAAATTGTTCATTTTCCTATCGGAGAGGACGGATCATACAGTCGAATTTTGCACATTACAAACGTCACTTTCCTGGTATGAAACACCAAACCACATTGTTTGGAGACACACTGGTTGGCTGTTACCCATGTGGACACTGCAGTTTATGCCAACATATCTGGAAAACTAAAGAATTTACCAGCAAAAATACATCAAAAATCTTTAACATCAAAACCTTTGGCAACTGCAGTTCAGATTGGGTGATATATTTGGCACAATGCTCGTGCTCTGCTTTCTACGTAGGCCAGACTTCTAGGCCAATGAGGATCAGAATCAGCGAGCACCTAAGTTCCATTAGAAATAGGCGCATAACCAATGCCTTATACAAACATACTAGACAACATACAACAGCTTCGTTTCAGTTCATTATCATTGACAGAATACAATTACATAGAAACTTCAAAATGGGGTGGCACAGTAAACTAAATAATATGGAACAAAGATGGATTACTACACTTGGGCCCTTTTTAAACCTGGACTTAATGAATATCATGTACATGAAGGATAAATGTTAGGTAGGTTACATCCATACTAGAGCTATATTGAGTTAATCTGGTATTGAATTCCAGATATACTAACAATTCCTTCATTTTATAATAATCCCAATAACAATCTCTAGTACCCCACCACTATTCAGAATAGGTACATAATTGTCAGTTTAGAACATACATTTAATAATTCTAATTTTTTGGAATAATATGGTTTTCTATTAATAAAATACAATCTACATCAAGCATATTATTCTTAATATTAGCTGCTTGAAATAGATTTCACAATATTAATGACTACAATTTATATGTTGATTGAAATATTAATATTTACATTACACATTATTGTATAAAATGTCATTTTTGGTGAATCTATTTGTGTAATATGGTTGTACTATGATCAGTTAAGCAGTAAGCATTACTAAATGAATAAGGAATATACCACTTTAAGAAGTGAGTATAAAATGAGTAGCTGGATGCATTATGGGCTGAATTTAAATTTCTTGGATAAGTCACATTGAGAAAGGCAGTGTTAGCCGAAACCGGTTTGTGCATTAAAATTAGGTTGTTTATACAATCTAATAAAATCGTTTTAAATTGTTGCCTTTGAGTGCTGGTCCCTTTATTTTTGTATTCATTGACGTGGTTTGGACCGAGCACCACCAGTCCCACATGCGTGCCTTGTATGCTGGTTTGGACTGCTTATTTCACGCTGGGGACGCCAGGCAGCAGGAGAACATTTGTTTTCGTTTTCCAAGTATCTTGGTTTTGTAAAATTCAGTTCAGCAACCAGAATACCATCATTCGTTCAGGATCCTGGTACTTTAAAACAAGAGCGGACTACATCAAGGGCTCATATTAAACCTAAATACATTTGTATTTCTACACAAGCGGCGACCAGAAGCAAGGGTTCGTATTAAACCTAAATACATTTGTATTTCTACACGAGCGGCGACCAGAAGCAAGCGGATATTTGGAATTTGTTTTATTTACAAACTATTCCGATTTTGGTGGGAAATACTAGGAGTTTAAGTCTGGGGTCAAACATGACTGTTTTTGATATAAACTTGTGTGTTGGACCTGAGTACCTTTCTTGTTAAAGACGCCAGAAAGTAAGAGTGCACCTGTTTTTGTTTGTTTAATATGTGCCCAGCTTGATTATACTCCGTCAAGTAATCGGAATATAACTATCTGTCTTGAGATTTTGGTACTTTAAATAAGAGCTGAATAAAAGCTGACCACATTCTATAGGGGTTCGTAACACATCTTTATTTACTCTGCATGTTTTTATGGCATCGACCAGAAGCAAGCGGCCATTTTGAACTCTTTTTTGCATTGATAAACTTTCCGAATTTGGCTTGAAATATCAGCAGCTTATGTTTGAGGCCAATTAAGATTGCTTTTGACCAGAAGCAAGCGCCACTTTGAACTTTATTCCATTCATAAACTGTTCCGGTTTTGGTTAGAAATATCAGCAGCTTATGTTTGGGGCTAATTAAGATTGTTTGCCATATACATTGGTGTTGTACCTGGATTTGTCTACGATAATAACTTAATGAAGCAGGAACAGGTCGCCAGGCAGATTCGCAACTAACAGATGCAAACGCTTATAAAACTTTTTGTTCTGGTTTTCACCAAATATTAGTTAGAGGACGGATTCTCCTATTAATCATGTGTATAGATGCATTACACTTCTTTTCTGGACTTAAAACTCAGTCAAAATTGGAATAACATTGCAATAATAGCATTCGTTTTTCATATATTTTTATCAATACTGTATCTAAGCATAAAGTTCATTTTGACCTTGTATTCACATTGGGCATTATAGTAACGTGTTTAGGACGGTGAGGAATCACACATGAATATGTTTGGTAGAAGGGTGTCTGCTTGATGTTTTGGTGTCACACTGTATTGATAATATTATAGCCCGTTTGGTTTTGTCGACATATGTAGATTTGTGTTTAAGAATTATCATATTCTTCGTATTCATGTTTTGGTGATTTAACATCACAGACATCATTCAATATTATTCAAGGTGAATGCGAAGCTTTATTATTGTTGTAATACCTGAGGTCCAATGTCTACCTTTTTCTGATAATATTTGGTGGGGTCCATTAATGTTTATTAGTGTTGAAATGTAAATGGCAGTTTGTGACTTCCTGCTCAGCCATAATTTTACATTTTGTGCAATTGATTTTCAAAAGTATTAGTCAACAATTTTGGGTCATGAACAAGGAATTATTTTACCTTAATACTAAGACTGTATGATTGGGTGTACAATTACTATATATAGGTGTCCCCACTCTAATAAAGACGTTGGGCACAGAACACCTAAATCAATACAGAAACAAGGGGGATAACACCTTAAGACCATAGGTGGTTTCGGTCTCACAACTTAGTCAGGTTATAGGGATATCTTTTTTAATAATAGATGCTACAGTTGACATAACTAACACATAGTTAATGTCGTACTAGAGTAAGGGTAGATTAGGATGTATATTCAGGTGCCTAGTTGTAGCTTATATTATTCCAATATAGAACAACAAATAATATAGGTTACAAACTTTTTTTCATATTTCTTTCATTTTTTTCATATTTTGATTATATTTCATTTATTTTGGATACAAAAACCAGGTGTCCTAATTTGTTTGGGATTAAACCAATAGGGGTTGAACCTATAGGTCACAAATGCCAAATATATAGTTTTGTAGTTTGCATTGATGTTGTTCGAAATATACATCCACTTTAGATGTAGCCACAATACATCTCATGCATAACAAATAAGATCATTAATTTTGGGTGTATCCTAGTTTGATTTCTTATCACCAGATTTAGTTTATTAACATATGTTATTGGAATTAAACCAACCTTATAATTGTGAATGAGTGAATTTAATTCAAAATCTAAGAAATATAAGATACTTTGAGTGATTTTGTCACTAGATTAGACAACATTAGACCTAACAAATACCCTTACGGTGGCATTTGTAACAAGCAGTTGTCAGAACAACCATTAGAGTTTGTGTGGTTCCACTGATTGTAAGGGAATTTGAGAATTACAAAAATCTGGGTTCATATATCCTTACGGTAGTTGGTCATTAGACTATACCAAACTTGACTCCACTTATTGTAAGGATATTAATATTAAAATTAATAATTCTTTTACTAAGGTTGGTTGGTTGTGTTCAACTACATGGTGTATATTGCACCAAACAAAAATAAATAATTGAAAAAATTCAATAACAATTTGGTCGGGTTTAATGACAATAAACATTAAGAACTATTTATTTTATAAATAATCTCGGATACATCCAAAACATATATTAAAATTTATATAAAATTTATATATAATATTTGGATTAGTAGTGCAGTTTGGACATCATCATGCAAAACATGGATTTAAATGATATTTTAAAAGGCCTGTCTGCAGATAAGGACAATTTAGAAGTTTTTGGGCTCAATTTGGACCATACACCTATGAATGAAAAGCAATAATATTTCAAAGGACAAATGTATACAGGTCTTTACTAAGTTACAACAACAAATGAAAGCTTTTAGAACCAATATTTGGCATTTGAAATCATTCAAAGCATACAAAATCAAGGACATAACTCCAAGAGGGCTTCGTATTAAGTTACAACCTCTGGTTTCTAATATAGACCAAGAATTAAGGCAAGATTGGGCTAAGGCACAACATCAGGCATCAATGTTACTCCTAGATTGCCTTATCAAGTATTATGAAAGAAACATTGAGACCCTTACTCCAGAATTACATAAAACCTGTTCTGAAGTTGGAACTTTTTCTGCGACCACTCATTATCAAGACCAGTTAACACAATTATCTAAGGAATTAGAGAATATTGAAACAGATCTTAAGAAAAGGAAACTACACAAATTTAATCGGGATTTAGGGGATTATGAACAAGGTATACCTTTTGTCACCATTAAGAATGTTAGATTCAATGATGACACATTCAAACCTTCTAGGGGTAGGAAGCGACCCAGACCCATTCTAAAAAAACAAGACAAGAGAAATCTGGTCACCACGGATGATGATTATTCATCCACTACGGAAGGAGATGTTTCCTCCAACCAGGCGTCCCCAGTGGCTAAAAGAAATCAGTCCATCCCTTTAGGGGACAGAAACGTAGAGGAGGCAGGAAGCACAAGCATAAATACAGAAAGAGGTACAACCAGTCTACAGACACTACTCAAACAAATCACAACACAATAAATAATGTTTTAAATATTTCATCAGTCATATTAACAGAATGTCAATATAATGTACTTAATAAAGGACTAAATTTTGTACCCACAGCACCAGTGTCTGAACACTTATTTGTAGAAGATATTAATAATTTTTGTAGAAACCTTAACCTAAAGCTATTTTTTTCAGACACTACTAATTCTCAAAGATCTACAGGTTTTAAATTTGGCAAATCTTCATTTATGCCCCCAATGGATAAATATGTATCTACATTCAAGGAGTGTGTATTAAGGGATTTACATTTTTCAAAAAATATGGACACTTTACGGAATAATCTGAATCAACAAGAACGAGAAGCATTAAAGCAACTACAACAAAAATATTGTAATAACTAATGCAGATAAAGGTGGTGGCATTGTGGTCATGGATTATACTAAATACAAGGCAGAGGCAATGAAACAGTTATCTGATTCTAGATTTTACATTAAGATGGTAATAGATCCTACTTCCAATTTTAAATCAGAAATAGATTCATTTCTTGATTTAGCGGAAGAAGAAGAAATTATTACATCAAAAGTGGTCAACCAACTCATCCAAGAACCCGTGCCTCAATTTTTTTATTTAATACCCAAGACACACAAGGATTTAAACAATCCTCCTGGAAGACCCATAGTGTCAGGTCATGGGTCTTTAACCGAGCCTTTATCTGCTTTTCTAACTGAATATCTTAAACCACTATTGTCCATGGTAAGATCCCGAATTCAAAACACCACACAATTTCTGAACATTATTGAAGATTCCCAATTGGAGGAAAATTGGCTTTTGTGCATGTTAGATGTTACATCACTATATACAAGCATCCCACATCCAGCTGACATTCAGGCTATAACATACTGGCTAACAGAATCAAAATTATATCCAATAGGATTTAACAACTTTCTCATTCAATTAACTAAGTTTGTTCTACAAAAAAACATATTATTTCGAAGGGATTCCCTATTGGCAAACTAAGGGTACAGCAATGGGAGCTTCTTTTGCTCCCATTTATGCCGATCTCTTTATGGGATATTTGGAACTACATTTTATCTATGACAGTGAGCGAAACATCTATTTGGAACATATGGACATATGGCGGAGATATTTAGATGACTGCTGGTTGGTGTGGCGGGGTAGCAAGGATGTTCTTACCAAGTTTGTGGCATATCTCAACAAAAATCCATGGGATATAGAATTTACGATCAATATTGGATATACAGAAATTGTGTTTTTGGTTGTTTTAGTCAACAGACTTGCGGATCATACTTTATCAACAACAATATATCGGAAGTTTCCGCAGTACAACACGATTCTGCATGCAACAAGTTCTCATCCCCGCCACATCATTACCAACATCCCTAAATCACAATATATGCGCCTAAAAAGGATTTGTTCATCCAATACAGAATACTCCAAAAGAACTACTGAACTAACCGCCAGATTTGTAGACAGAGGATATAACATAAATCGACTCAACCAAACAGCTGCACAAATTGACAAAAAAAGTCTTGATGATTTGCTCAAATATAATAAATCTACAGAAGGGCTTCAGTCAATCAAACAACCGATTAGGCTGGTTACTACATATGGTAACAACACCAAATGGTTCAGACAAATTGTTGATAAACATTGGGGTACATTACAGTCCAACTCATTTCTTCGAGATATTCTCCCTGAAAATTGTTCATTTTCCTATCGGAGAGGACGGACCATACAGTCGAATTTTGCACATTACAAACGTCACCTGGTATGAAACACCAAACCACATTGTTTTGGAGACACACTGGTTGGCTGTTACCCATGTGGACACTGCAGTTTATGCCAACATATCTGGAAAACTAAAGAATTTACCAGCAAAAATACATCAAAAATCTTTAACATCAAAACCTTTGGCAACTGCAGTTCAGATTGGGTGATATATTTGGCACAATGCTCGTGCTCTGCTTTCTACGTAGGCCAGACTTCTAGGCCAATGAGGATCAGAATCAGCGAGCACCTAAGTTCCATTAGAAATAGGCGCATAACCAGTGCCTTATACAAACATACTAGACAACATACAACAGCTTCGTTTCAGTTCATTATCATTGACAGAATACAATTACATAGAAACTTCAAAATGGGGTGGCACAGTAAACTAAATAATATGGAACAAAGATGGATTACTACACTTGGGGCCCTTTTTAAACCTGGACTTAATGAATATCATGTACATGAAGGATAAATGTTAGGTAGGTTACATCCATACTAGAGCTATATTGAGTTAATCTGGTATTGAATTCCAGATATACTAACAATTCCTTCATTTTATAATAATCCTAATAACAATCTCTAGTACCCCACCACTATTCAGAATAGGTACATAATTGTCAGTTTAGAACATACATTTAATAATTCTAATTTTTTGGAATAATATGGTTTTCTATTAATAAAATACAATCTACATCAAGCATATTATTCTTAATATTAGCTGCTTGAAATAGATTTCACAATATTAATGACTACAATTTATATGTTGATTGAAATATTAATATTTACATTATACATTATTGTATAAAATATGTCATTTTTGGTGAATCTATTTGTGTAATATGGTTGTACTATGATCAGTTAAGCAGTAAGCATTACTAAATGAATAAGAAATATACCACTTTAAGAAGTGAGTATAAAATGAGTAGCTGGATGCATTATGGGTTGAATTTAAATTTCTTGGATAAGTCACATTGAGAAAGGCAGTGTTAGCCGAAACCGATTTGTGCATTAAAATTAGGTTGTTTATACAATCTAATAAAATCGTTTTAAATTGTTGCCTTTGAGTGCTGGTCCCTTTATTTTTGTATTCATTTTCCTTGTCTAGCTTGGTGAGTGGGGCACCTGTGTGTTACACTACGGAGTACCCAATGACAAGAGTATTAGGTAAAGTATATGTTTGCCGTATGGACTTAGCTGTTGTGGCACCCTTGGATGTAAGCTTGTGTGAGATGTTCGGTGTTTCATTTGGTGTGTGCTTTACTGACTAGTATGATTATTGAGGAGAAGTGTTGCCATTAAGTGGCTTCAGAGGATTTTGAGATTTGGGAAGGTTTCTTTAAGTGCCTAAGCATAAGACAATCACTGTTTGTGGTGAGCAGTGTGTGTAAGGGATGTAGTGTGGATATTCTTTACAACCTCGTTTGTATGCAAGATTTTTGCCTCCAAGGAAGTTGTATATTTACACCTCTTGCATACCGTGTTATTTTATTTAATGAGTAACTGGTCGTCTGAGAACATGAGGCAATTGCCACATTCCATTAGGATGCCCAAGTTGGCCACAAAGACATTTGGAAATTGCATATCCATGTTGTTCTATTCTGTAATAGGGTGGGCTGTTGGGATTGGGTTTTAAAGGGGGGTCTGCTAGTGTAGTTTCTAGGATTAAGGGCAGGATGTTGTATAGTGCTAGGATATGGTAGTGATATTTGATATACATGCTAGCTGCTCTAAGCTCATTTCTAAAACAGTGCCACATTGTTTAACAGGTTTTGGACATAATATTAATTTTGTGTGGAAATGTTAAGTGTAGGTGCTTGCTGATAAATAGGGTACTGCTAAGCGCAAACTTGTCTGATTTATAGCAGAGAAAAGTTTTAAAACTGACTCGTGTCCTATAATCAATAAACAACCACACAATTTGAGCTTTCTGGGGTGCAAAACACCTTCTGCCACAAGATGGATGATCCTGGAATTTTTTAATGTAAAAGCACAGCAAAGGCAGTTCTCAAGTGCAGATTAAGCAACACATACCAAACTAAATCCCTGGCTAATTCTCTCTTATGCAAGGCGGTTTGGTCTGTGTGTCTGTGTGCGCGCGTGTCTGTGTGTCTGTGTGCGCGTGTGTCTGTGTGTCTGTGTGCGCGTGTCTGTGTGTGTGCGCGCGTGTCTGTGTGTGTGCTTGGCGTTCAGTGTGTGTGTGTGTCTGTGTGTGTGTGTGTGTGTGTGTGCGCGTGTGTGTGTGTGCGGCCTGTGTGTGTGTGCGCGCGCCACTGTGTGTGTGTGCGCGCGCCACTGTGAGTGTGTGTGTGTGCGCGTCTGTGTGTGTGTGCGCGTCTGTGTGTGTGTGTGCGTGTCTGTGTGTGTGCGCGTCTGTGTGTGTGCGCCGCGTGTCTGTGTGTGTGCGCCGGCTGTTCAGTGTGTGCGCCGCTGTCTGTGTGTGTGCGCGTGTTCAGTGTGTGCGCTGTGTGTCTGTGTGTGCGCTGCAGTCTGTGTGTGCGCGCTGTGCTGTGTCTGTGTAGCGTGTCTGTGTGCGGTGTCTGTGTGTGTGCGCTGTCTGTGTAAGTAGCGCTGTCTGTGTGCGCTGTGTGCTGTCTGTGCGCGCTGTGTCTGTGTGTGTCTGTAGTGTCTGTGTAGCGCTGCTGTGTCTGTGTGTCTGTGTGCAGCGTGTCTGTGTGTGGCAGCGTGTGCTGCTGCTGTCTGTGTGCGCTGCTAAGGCAGCTGTGTGTGCTTGCAGGCTGTGTGTAGCGTCTGTAGCGTGTGTGTGCGTGCACAGGTGTGCGCGCTGTGTGTGTGTGCGTGTGTGTGCGCCGCTGCGTGTGTGTGCGCAGCGTGTGTGTGTGTGTGTGCAGGCGCTGCCGTGTGTGCGTGTGTGTGTGTGCGTGTGTGTGCGCTGCGCGCTGTGTGTGCTGCAGGTACAGGTGTGTGCGCTGCTGCAGCAGTGTGTGCGCTGGTGTGTGTAAGCGCCACACAAGCGCTGTCTTGTGCTACAGGTGTGTGGCTTGTAGCGCTGTAATCGCAAGGCAGGCAAGTGCGGCGCAAGGCAAGGTGCGCAGGCGCAAGGCGTGCGCGTGTCTGTGTGTGTGTGTGTGTGTGTGTGTTTGTGTGTGTGTGTGCGCGCGTCTCTGTGTGTATGTGTGTGAAGGAGAAGGTCACGGTGCGCTGCCTGTCGGGCGCTAGGATCCGCCACATAACACACGCACTCAGGTCACTCCAAGGCAAGTACAAATATGACTCAAGTCATTGTCCATGCTGGTGTGAATGACCTGAGACGTACCTCCCTGGACTACATGAAAAGAGACCTAGAGGAGCTGTCTGAGCATGTAGCCCAGGCCGGTATGACCCTGGCCTTGAGTAGCATCTTACCCTCACCAAGAATGATGCCACAATATGAAGACAAGATGATCAATTTCAGCAATTGGCTTATGTATTGGTGTCATTCAAAGGGGATCCAATGCCTGTCAGCCTGGGATGACATGCTCGACAAGCCACGATGCTTCGCTAGGGACGACTTGCACCTGTCACCCCTGGGCTTTCGGATATTGGCAAAGGCTCTTGCTACCCCCATAGTGCCTTTTTTAGGCAAGGCTCAAAAGACAACCCCACCTCCATAGGTATCACAAGTGATAAGAAACTGAGTAATGCTACTCAACGCCAGAAGTCTAAACCTCAAGATGCACGCACTCGAAACTCTCCTTAGCATGGAGCACATCGATATCTGTGCAGTAACAGAAACCTGGTTTAAGGCTCCCGAGAACACCCCAGCACTACCAGGTTATACCTCATACCATGCTTTTCGGCCCCAAAACTTGGACCGAACCACAAAAGGAGGGGGAGTATCAATATTCGTCAAAGATACCCACACCTCCACGTTGGTGGCACAGCATGAAGCATCAGAGACTATCCATGTGCAACTAACAGTGGGTAAAACTGCCTTCCAGTTTATAGCCTGCTACAGACCACCCTCCCAAACCCAGGAACCCCACTCGGCCTTCCTGAGAACACTGGAAAATATGAAGGTCTCTCTATTGGGCGACTTCAACTACCCAAACATAGACTGGGAGCATTACTCTAGTTCCAACACCCTAGCCCAAAGGTTCCTAGAATTTATAAACTCAAATGCTATGGAACAAGTTGTTACCACTCCCACAAGAGGGGAAAACAAACTGGACCTGATCATCACCAACATGGGGACTCTATGCTCCAGACTAGAAGTGTATCCTTCACTGGTAAGATCATACCATAAACTAATCTCACTGGTTATTCCCATCCCGACCCCACCCCCTACTCAGAAAACCACAGTGAAAAACTTCTCTATAGCAAATTTCACACTCCTCAAAACCGAGGTGGAATCCTTCAAAGCCCCCGGGCCTGTGGAAAATACGGCCCAGACCACAGAATCCTTTATGAACGCATTCTATGAACACCTTCAGGAATGCATGGATCATGCAATCCCAAATAAAACCAAGACCCAATCCTCCAAAGGCAGACGTCCTGTCTGGTGGACCCCAGCCATAAACAAAGTATACCATAGAAGGAGGAAGCTACTACATGATGGAGCAAAATCCCAAAAAGGGAAGGCATCTCTGATCAGTATTAGCAAAAAAACTACGGGCACTCATAAAATCGTCTAAGGCCAGCTTCGAGAGGAAAAATTGCACAGGACACTAAGGATAATCACAAGGCTTTCTTTAGTTATGTTAGGAACCTGGGTGGGAATTCCCAGATATGCTCAGAATTAGTCCAAAATGACAAAAAAATACACTGAACCCACAGACATTGCCAACATCCTAGCTGACAGGTTCAGCGCAAACTTCTCCCTCCCCCACCACCAAAAGGGCGAATATCTCTCCCAGCAGAGTGCTGCCCCCCTGACATCTCAGATGCTCAGGTAAGAGCCGCCCTCTCCAAAGCAAAAAACACAGCATCAATGGGACCAGACGGGTGTCCCGGCTACGCCTACATGAACTCCAAGAAGAGCTAAACCCAGACATAAAACTACTGTTCAATCTCAGCCTTACTACAGGATATGTACCCAAAGAGTGGCGTACAGCAACTGTGGTCCCTCTCCACAAAGGTAGTGCCTCAACGGATCCTGGAAACTATCGCCCCATAAGCCTGACTAGCTTGGTCTGCAAAGCTATGGAAAGGATCATCGTGGACCTCATAAATAAAGATATTGGGGACCTACAGGCACTGGATCCTACCCAGTTCGGCTTTAAGAGCAGATCCTGCCTCTTAAACCTGGTCGATTTCTTTGAAACAGTCACCAAGGTCATTGACGAGGGGAAGGTGGTCCACACAGCCTACCTGAACCTCGCAAAAGCCTTCAATACAATACCCCACTCGGGCATTATAGATAAGCTCACCAGCTTAAATATAAACCCCTATGTCACTAGATGGGTTGCAAACTGGCTCAAGGACAGAACCCACATGATTAGAATTGCTGGAGCCATGTCAGACTCCAAACCAGTTACAAGTGGCGTCCCACAAGGCTTGGTCCTGGGACCTCTCTTGTTCGGTATATATTTCTCGGAGGTACAGGCAAACACGGAAGGACTGTGGCTGACCAAGTTCGCAGATGACTGCAAACTGGGTGCCATAATCGACTCTCCAGCCGACACAAGCCTCCTCCAAAAGGGCCTCATAGAAACAGACAACTGGTGCCAGAGCCATGGCCTCAAGCTAAACGCCAAAAAGTGTATAGTCATCCCCTTTGGCAAAACAAAGTGCCTACAAATTACCACATAGGTGGTAATCCATTAAGTACAGAAGAAGTAATTAGGGACCTGGGGACCCAAGTTGATAGCAATCTCTCATTTGACAACCACGTGGCCAAAGTGGTTAGAAAAACATTTTATATAGCCCACCTAATCATGAAGGGATTCACATCTAGATCAGGGGAGGTCATCGTGCCTCTTTACTCATCCCTCATCAGGCCCATAATTGAGTACAATGCCCCTTTTGGGATGTACCTTACCAGACACTTGCAGCAACTGGAAAGACCCCAAAAGTACCTCACCAAGAGGATCAAAGGGCTCAAACAGATGCCATATGCTGCCCGGTTAAAGAAACTCCAGCTCTACTCAGTGGCATACCGCCTGCTCAGAGACCATCTGTGCCTCAAGTATAAAGCCATGTCCAACCCGGAATTAATGGACCTGCTGCACCTCAGAAAATCCAGAGCCCATCGAGCTACGAGCTAGAGAGACTTGAACCTCAGCACTGAAATAAATAGGACATGCTGGAGGGACAGATTCATAACCCAGAGGCTCCCTCCCTTCACTCTGGAATAAAATCTCAGTCTAAGTTAGGCAGAGTCCCCCATTGACTCTCTTCAAGAGTGGATGGGAGATCGTAGGTTTACCCCAGGTATCACTTCTGTGTCACTGTTAGACAGAGGCACAGTATACTAACCTCGAAAAAGGGCATAGCAAAATTAATTTAAAATGGGTGGCGAAAGCCAAACATACTCTGGCTAGGCTTATAAATGCCGTAGGGCAGATAGGTTCATACTAGGCTATGTGTGTATATATGCATATATGAAATATATACATGTATGTACAGTGTGTGTATGTGTGTGTATATATGTATATATGTATATATATATATATATATATATATATATATGTATATATGTATATATATGTATATATATATATATATATATATATATATATATATATATATATATATATATATATATACACACATACATATGTACACATACATGTTGAAGTACGTGTGTGTATATCTAGAGAGAAATATGCAATAGATCTATTAAGTCACACATACATTATATAAATATATATATATATATATATATATATATATATATAAATAATATATAAATATATATATATATATATAGATATATATATATATATGTATGGGTCTACCTGACATAGACAGCGGAAAACACTGACAAGCGAATCGCGAGCGCCAGAAGATCAACAATGCAGAAGACCGACGCGATGGATGATAACACCGACGCCGAGGATGCCAACATGGGAAAAGGCTGTGCAAGTATGCGGTAGTAACGGACGTTAGGGTGTGAGTAAGGTAAGTGTGGATATTGACGGTCTGCGGGGATAGGGGTGGGTTAATTGAGTTAGGGTTAGGGACTGGGTTAGGTAAGTGTGCGGTAGTGATAGTCTTTAAGAAGGTTAAGTGAGTTAGGAGTTAGGGCATGGGTTAGCTGAGTATGCGATAGTGACGGACCTTAGGGTTAGGGTTTGGGTTAGGGTTCCAGATAGTTGTGTATGTGTGGTTTAGTGTGGGTTTATAGGGATCTTGGTGTGCTTGTGTTGTGTGTGTGTGTGTGTGTGTGTGTGGTTTTTGGACAGGGGATGTGTTTTGTTTGGTGATTGTTGTTATTGTGGTGTGTGCAGTGTATGAGGTTTGGTGTTTGTGTACCGTCGGTTATTTCGTTGTCGGGCATGTGAGGTTTCATGTTTTTGCACTGTCGGTTATGTGTTGTCGGTAATTTCGTTGTCGGTGTTCTGGGGTTTCGATTTATGTTAGGTAGAAACATATATATATATATATATATATATATATATATATATATATATATATATATATATATATATATATATATACACATACATACATATACATATATGTATACATATACATACATATACATATATGTATACATATACATATATATATATATATATATATATATATATATATATATATATATATATATATATATATATACACACACACACACACTATAGATAGATATCCATGTGTGTGCATATGCGTATACAGACAGACACACACACACACCCAGACTGGTAGTGTGCATGCATATGTGAATTATAATTGTCATCCTAATCAGCCTCCTTTTACATACTTTCTACATGTCCCAAATCTTTTTCACCATACTAGTTATTTGGTTCGGCTGTAATGATAGTTCCGTTCCAAAATTTGTAGGTTTAGTATGTTTTCATACTATCTTAGGATGGCAAAAGTGATGCAGTTATAATTATGCCCCTGCCCTTTTCTTTTGTGAAGCCATAAAACACTTGCATGCTGATTCCTAATCAGTCAGAGAACAGTAACATCTTACAGTGCTGTGTGTTGGGCAGTTTGTGTGCATGCGGTTTATTAAAGTTAACATAGTATGGTTAATGTATGCATTCTAGTTAATGTTGTCTAATGTTTTATTTACCCAGTGTCACAGCTTGGCTTTGTATTGTAGTTGCAATCTTTGTCAAATTCAACTCAAGCTGCTAGATAGTTTGGGTTTGTGGAATGTGCCCTGAAGCTTTGGAAGCTAGCCGGCCATTATATCTTTGGCAGGATACAGCACCTTGGTTATGTGTGTACTTGCAATCTTTGTTAAATGTCTTTATGGAAGTAATTTTTAAGTGCATTTAATACTTATTATTTTTACCATTGTAGCCTTGGGTCGTGGCTGAAAGAGTCCTGGGACCAGTTCACTTTTCTGGTTAACAAAGTATAAATAACTAAAAACAATAGGAAAAAAAAAGGAGGTGAACATGACATAATTATGGAACTGGTAAAGAAGCAGTTCTGTATCATACATGAGAGAGAGAAAAAAACTTCCCACTGAAGGCATTGGGAAGTATTTATTTATTTAACATTTGTTTACCAGGGAAGTCCGACTGGGCAAGTTTGCTCATTTTCAGTGGAGGCACGAGGAGAAAGTAGTAGACAGACTTAACTTTGGAGTCCTTTCCAGTAGCAGTTGTCACCTGTACAAGATGCAGCACGGATTGTTTAATGCTGCGAAAGTTTTCCCCAAGATGGGAGTGTTGGGGGAACGTCTGTCAGTTCCTTTAGAAGTACAAAATAATCCCTTTACAGGAGCCTGCAATTTACCTACTTACTTTTGCTGGAAGTAGTTAACAACCATTTTATAGCATAGAACAAGCTCTGACAAACGCACATGAGGCATAGTCAAGGAAAAATAGAAGTAGCTTCGCTACAGAAGGCGTGTTGGATGGCATGAGAGAACACCACCACTTCTAATGTTTAGCATGACTCGTATAAAGAGGACTTGAAATGTATTCTGTGAAGAATGATCATGTTACCAAGGCAGGACCCATCAGCTGCCATTTTGTGGGAAACACATTCATCTTGTAAAAGGGGCATTTGGAGTGATTTTCAGGCATTAAAAGAGCTCAGAAAACAACGGTACAATGTACCCCCCCCCCCCACACACACACACTTCTTTTGAGTTCCAAGGTGGTTTTCCTTTAAAATCGAGTTAGTAGATAATGGGAGTGTAGTAATTGAACAAAACTGCATGAACATGTACTTTATTTGCAGTTTGTGTGATTAATACTGAATGGAATGTAAATGTCATTTACATTAAGCTGATCTATTTTTATAGTCTAGTTTGCCAGTTCTGTTGAGCATGTGCTCTGTTGTGGCTTGCTTTTTTGTGTGTGTTGCGTTATTTCTGTCCCACAGTAGATTTGTTCATAACTATAACTTATGACGACCATCATACTGATCCCTGCTGTAGTAGCCTTTGCTATATGGGTTACATCCTGCCAAGGATATAACAGCCGGCCAGCTTCCAAAGCTTCAGGACACATTCCCCAAACTCCAACTATCTAGCAGCTCGAGCTGAGTTGACTGAAAGATAAGCTTGGGCATGAAGCCCTTCGGAGTTTCACTGCTGCTGAATAATGCATTCCTTTGGGGCTTTTGAGGATCAGCGGTCAACTTTTGCTTCCCTTGGGTGGGGGGATTGCATTTTTATAAATTTATTTTATGTTTCATTACTTTCCTCTTCAGGAAAGCTATTTTAAAGCTGGAAGTATTGTGTTTTAATAGACTATCTTGAGACTGTAATGTAATTTTAAATGAAGCACTCTTTTTTTTTTTTTTTTTTTCTGTTAGTTTAAGTAGTGTTAACTAAAACAATGTTTTTTGTGGAGAAATTGTTTTATTTTTCCTTGGTGAGGCTGGCATACTGTTTTGAAAGTGCTTTATACATTTCCCTGTCTAAATAATAACTTTTGTGGGCTGGTAGTTTTGCCAGCATTTGCTGCTTGTATTCTATGGGAAAAAGGCAACAAGTTTGACTTGACCATGATACTGACTACCAGTCTCACGATCAGTCCTCCTAGGCACAAAAAAATAAAAATTCAAGTAAACAGCCTTTGCTACCACACAGGCTTGCAATTTGCCTCGGCCATAGGTGGGTGACTCTGATGTGGCCATTTGTTGTACCTAAGATCACTCTGCTTTTACCCTGGATCCCTCTGGTGAAACATCTACAGCCACTGTGGACCAGGGCTTAGCCACGTTCTTCGTGGCTGTTTGAGTCCTGTTAGTGTGAAAGGGAGAGCCACTCTTGTTGGTCCTTTGAGACTGAACAGGGAAGTTTTCCATGTTGTGCCAGAATGATATGCCCATCCCTGGGGAAGCAGCTGCTGCTATTAGTAACATGGTTGCCCCCATTTTTCCTGTCAAAAATTTCTTTAGACTGGAATAGTTAACTCGTTCTGGCTTGGGGTTTAATTCTTGCTATTGGTCCTTCATGTAAAGTAGGTTCTAGTAAAAGAAATAGGGACTCCTCCTCTCTTGAAAAGATTCAAGCTTCTGAGTTTGAACAGGGATATACAGGGATGGATTCAATATTTATTTTCCCCTCAGATTTCTGATTCGGACTCTGAGGAGTGCATGGTTTCTGTTTCTCCATGTGGGATTCTTTTTCTTTGATACTATTGCTAGACTACGCCAGTGTTTTCAGTGGGGGAACACTGAGGTTTCTCAGTCCCGCAGAAAATACTATGGTTTTCCAGGATCTACACCCATTCTTCCTGCTGTAAGCTTCAGAGGATATGTGTTATTGCCTGGAGTTTGTCTGATAGTCATCCAGATGCCCATAAAAAGCAGATAGGATGTATAAAATTCCTCAGTCTTATAAATGTTTATACACTGTTCCCAAACCTGACCTAGCCACTATAGCATTTATTAGCCCCACTGCTAAGCACTTGGTTAACTCCAATCCTACCTTTTCTGATATTGATGGGGGATATTATTGATACGAATGGGGGAACAGTTTTTATACTTCTGCAGGTTTGGTTTTCAGAATTTTGAATTGTCAGGTTCATATACTGTGCCTGTGGGCATAGCTAATCTGTTGGCCAACAGGTTCTGTGAAAACTTCACTCCCTGTCCCTGCTACATGTACCCCATGACATCCCTACCACCTGACCCCCTACCTTGTATCTCTAAAGAGCAGGTCATAAAACACCCTCTCTAAGGCCTAACATACAGCATCTATGGGACCTCTATTAGCCTGACTGGCCTTATCTGCAAATCCATGGAGCGAGTCATCGTGTACCTAATCAACAAAGATATAGGTAATCTGCAAACACTGGACCCTACTCAGTTTGGATTTGTCAAAGGGAGTCATGCCTGTTAAACCTGGTGGACGACTTTGAGACAATCACCAAGGCCTTGCATGAGGGGAAATCTGTGTAGACAACCTACCTAGATTTAGCAAAGGCTTTTGACACTATCCCCCACTCAGACATCATTGACAGACTCATTCAACTAGGTATCAACTCTTATATTGTTAGATGGGTTTTTAACTGGCTCACTGATGGAACACGCAGTCAAACTAGGAGAATCCACCTCCAGCAGCAGACTTGTAACCAGTAGTGCCTCACAGGATCAGTCCTGGGACCTCTGCTGTTTGGGATCTCTCTCTTCATAGTACAAGCAAAAACTAAAGGTCTGTGGTCGACAAAGTTTGCTGATGACTGCAAACTGGGAGGGGTCATACAATCTCCAAATGATGTCAATATCCTGCAAGAGGATCTTACACAAATGATTGGTGCCAAAGTCATGGCCTTAAACTCAGTGCAAACAAATGTATTATCATCCTTTTCGGTAAGTGTGATGTTCCTGCCGAGTACCACATCAACAGCAACACCTTAAGTATGCACTCAGTGGTGAGAGACCTGGGCACACAGGTTGACAGCAGCCTTTCCTTTGGCCACCATGTCTCCACACTGGTAAGAAGGGCATTCTATATTGCTCATCTCATATGTAAGGGGATTGCCTTCAGAAGAAATTATAATCTCCCTGTACTCTTCCTTCATCAGGCCAATTAATTGAGTACAACGCATCTTTTGGTTATGTACCGTTCCATGCACCTGCAGCAATTGGAGGGACAGCAAAGGTTCCTCACAAAGAAAATTCAAGGTCTTTCGCATCTGTCCTATGTGGTTCTACTGAAGTCACTGTCACTTTCATGTGGACTACTCTGTGACCATCTCTGCCTTGCATATAAGGCAGTCTCTGACCCTGCTTTATTGGAAATGCTGTATATCTGCAAGTCAAATGGTACACTGGTTACTTGCTGTAAAGAACTTAATCTAGTATGTGACATCAATAGGACTTTCGGGAAGGATAGCTTTGTCTCTCCAAGATGACCACATCTTTGGAACAGACTCCCACTTCATGTCAAACAGAGCACTTCATTGGCCCTCTTCAAACATAGTCTGGACGATTGGATGGTTAACCATAAATTTGCCCCGGGGGTTTCACATTTGTCCCTCTTGGACAGGGGCAGTAGGTGTGGGTTGTGGAAATAAGGGTAGAACTTGGCTAGGCGTGTAAGAGCCCGAGGACCATTAGCCTAGTAACTTCCTATGATATGCTACTTTGTTTTGTCAAACTGTGAAAGTAAGAGGAATGTTTTATCTGCTTTTTTTTGTGAGGAGGAAGACTGGTTTAAATAACTTAGTTGTTTCTTTTGCACAGGTTCACTACTCGTTGTTTGCAGTTTGTGTGTGTACAACTGTGATAAGTCTTCCAGGACTATGGACACGTTTGCTGTTTTAACGAGGTTTCTATGGCTGTGTTATCAGAACCTTCCAGATTTAAAAATGAGATTTTAAATTCTCCTTTGGTCTGCTGCAGAGATGATCAAAAGGTTGTGACGGGGGCAAGCTGATCAGGGAATCACCAAGATTTTTCATCTCACCTTTTCCAAGTTGTTCAAGGGATTGTTGTTCAAGGGATTTTCTTTCTCCTGTACAGGATAAACTATCTCAACATAGTTCAGCTAAACAGGTGTTTTAAGAAGGAACGGCAAGGGAGTTTGAAAAAGAAGTCTAACCACCCAAACCAAAGACAGTCCAATGTGCTGAATGACTGTTCAAGAGACCTTGTGACCAACTTCCTCAAACAATACCACAGTCTTATGGTACATCAGCAAGCAAGGGAGAACCAGGATGTACCCTCTTTCAAGACTAATCTTGTTATCTTGGATCCAGCTTCAAAGCACATGTTCTGTTGGAGCAACATTGTGACAGACAAGCTGAGCAGGAACCGGGCAGACCTTCACAAACTGAAACTAGATCAGGCGGTCTTCCAACATTTGAACCCTCTGTAGGGAGTTCCGAAAGCAGACCTTATTGCCTCCTCTTTGATCAATCAACTGTCTAGGTTCTGTTTCAGGACTCTGTGCAAGAAGGTCTGGAGGACAGGAATGTTCCTTTATGCTTTTCTACCCTTTCCACTAATATCCAGGGTACTTGCAAAGATTCAGGACTCCCTCAGGACTATTATGGTGACTCCCTTCTGGCGTAGGCATCTATGGTGTTTTTCTTTCTTTTGGAAATGGCCATGGGCAATTACCACAAGCTTCCTCATAGACTGGATCTACTCACACAAGAATATGGGTGTTTGATGTATCCAACATCAGTCATTTTCAGTTGGCTGCTTGGATGATAAGGTCTTTTTGGTTAGACACCTATTTAATGAGGACCTACAGCAGGTACT